>NC_088201.1:207804475-208045207 GCF_037126465.1 Ornithodoros turicata | reverse complement strand
TTTAGGAGATATATTTTTAACCGTGTATTTTTAAACGGATTATTCTTGAATGTTTTATTCTTAAACGTTTATTCTTAATGGTGGATATCGGGGACCCCCCCCCCCTCAAGGGCCAAACTAGCCTAAACTATCCCAAACTAACCGAAACCAAACTAAACTAACCTAATCACTACCTGATCTAACCCGGCGCAAGTTGCAATCAGTCCGCCTCCGTGCTAGATGATGGGGGATTTTGAAACAGTTTATTTTTAATGGTGAATTCTTAAACGGTGATCTCTAAGCGGGGATAGTAAGCGGTTTATTTTAGGAGAGATATTTTAACCGCGTATTTTTAAGCGGATTATTCTTGAATGTTTTATTCGTAAGCATTTATTCTTAACGGTGGATTTCGGGGACCCCCGGCATGTGCTGATGGTCTTTCTAACTTCCATGTTGTTTAAATCCGATTACAGAAAATTGACTTTTCTATTTCGCAGAGTTAATGAATGGAATCAAATTCCAGCAAACGTGAAAGATGTCAGGAATTTCGCCGAATTAAAGAAATTGGCCCGGCATTTTTTTTTCTAGACAGGGACTCAAACCGAAAGGAATATCGGTTCAGTTACGGTTACGGTTCAGTGTCGGAACTCTAAAAGCGGTTTCGGATAAGGTTACGGGATTCGCCGTTTTAATATTCGCGGTTACCGGTAGCCAGACAATTGAACCGGTATTTTTTTTCGCTTTTCTCTAGGATGTATCTGCAGGCTGCTTGGATGTCGCAAAATGGGATACAAAGTGCAAACGGGTAAAACTAAAGTTATTTGTCTGTTGCACTCCGAAAGGGAGGTACAGTGCCATCTCTCAGGTCGGCGCACTTTTGGCGTTTGCAAAATTTCCCGTAAAATAATTTGTTGCGGTCCTCTGTTATCTCGTGCACATTCATTTTGCTTCTGCTGTAACAAGCTAAAATGCAAGAAAAACTGCGTGCGTTCAGCGGTTAAGCAAACAGATGTGGAAACAAACAACGTGCAACGGTTGGCACCTAATTGATCACAACAATACAGTTCGTAACTCATAAGAAACTTACGCTATACATGTCATACGATGCGTACGTCATCCGATTATGAGACCAAGAGCATAAGATGGTATGTGCGTACACGGCTTTTTGAATGAAAAACACATGACGAAGATATTTACTTTAACAGAAGCACAAACTACACCACTAACCAGAGTTGTAAAGGGATACAAATATCGCATCCAAAGTTGTTCGCGTTCACGCTGGAACCGATTCATATGAACCGGTAACTGAAATCCCATTTTTGGCTTCAGGTTACGGTTTCAGTTAGTTACCGATGGTGATTTGCGGTTACGCTCCGGTTACGGTTCTTGAAAAAAAAAAAAAAATGGGTTCCAGGAGAGCCGTCGCGAGGCGAGTTGAGCCGAGGCAGGGTAGACGTGAAGCGCCTCCACCACCCTCCCCTCTCTCTCTGCCGTCAGAAGCTCTGTAAACACAGAAAAGAACACACTCATTCGCACTGCCGAGATCGTATAATCAAACTTATCTTCATTCCGCTTCATACTGTACAAACGACCTGCCAGGGCCTGCCGTTCGGCGCCCTCTCTGGCGAGGGCGCCCGGGGCGGCTGCCCCTCTCGCCCCACGTCGCTAATGCCTCTGGTTCCAAGCGGTTTTCGGTTTCGTTTCGGTTTCAGTCCCTGCTTCCCAGAATATTCTAGGAATAACGTTTTTGAAAAGTGCTTATTGTTACTTTGCTGGTATCTCTTCCTAGACAAATTGCGCTAAATATGCTTCGGTGCTCCATGTCCCAGAAATATGGTCCGTTTAATGTACGAAGACGCGTTTGTGTCTTATTTTGATGTACGTTTTGTTTTCTTTACCTTTGTACGACACACGGAAGATCCTTTGACCGGGAAATCTTCCCTCTGGGCCCTCCATCTTGTATGATTTGTCTCATGCATTTAATCTTTTATATTTCCAATAAAAATTCAACTAAAATTCAATTCAATACAACAACGCCATCAAGGTAAGAAAGACAGAAGTAGGATTTTGGCGTTGCTTTTTACTTTCTATCGTATTAGACTTTCTATACTCCGAAAATTATAAATATCCTTTTCGAACTAGCGCAGTAAAATTGTTGTAATAGCGTGTTCTACCCCCTACAGTTCTACCTCAGAAGCGATATCGTGGTTACAGGGCAGCTATGCAGCAAGGGGAATAAGACAGTGTCATTTCTTTTTCTTAGCACACACTTGCCATTGATGAGGACGTTGCACAGTAGAAGAGTGGTCTTTGTTAATATCGGAGGTTCCTGACCTGAGGCTTTTGCTTCGACCTGGACCCTTAATGAACCTCTTCTACGGGTCAACTGAACTCTGTATTTATATTCTGTGTAGGCGTCATCACGAATGCTAAGGCCGCTTTCTTGGCAACCAGGATGTTTGAAAAATGCATGAAAGATATCATGTTTCGCTACTCTGTGGATGCCTCCTCCATACAAAAGGCAAGTACGGGTCTGAAGGAACAATTATGAAAATCACAACATTTAGGCTTACCAAAGTATAAGCGCTGATCTGAAAGAGGGCAGGTGACGAAACGCGGCGAACCCACCGCTCTCTAGTTGCTCACAACTGATCGGTAATCAGACAGGTGTAGTAATGTGGTTTCGAGTCCCGCCACCGGTACACCCTATCACTTCGTCAACGTCGAGCTTTCAGACTCTTTAAGTACTTGTCAGTTCGACGTTGATGTTCCGGAGAGCCACTGTCAGATTGCTTGCTTGGGTGCAGAGGTGGGCAGTAATACTGATATTTTGTATTATAATCAGTATTGTAATACATAATACTCTTATTTTGTGTATTACGTGAGTAATACTAGTAATGCATTGATACATAACTTGGGGAAATGGGAAACAAAACTTGGGGAAGCGAAATATATATGCAATTTGTGGATTATTTGTCGAAACAGTGATTCTCCAATCATGTTTTATTTCAGGACATTATATTTTTAGCATATTCTCACAGGTATTCTCTGTAGTGGATTGTCTTTGCGAATATGATGACATGGCGCTAGTGGATTCGATCACAGCGAACAGCTTGCTCTCAGTGTGGCACAGTCTTGATTTCGTCCAGTCTGGACGATAAAATGTGGACCGTGCAAGAGTGTGGCTGTCCATAGTGCAACCGTGTACAAGGGTGACTGGACGCACTCTTACATACGACAAAGGGCTTGCAATGGGATGACTCATCCTTACGGACGCTGAACTGGAAGGAATTTGGGAATCCTCCAGTAACCTCTGGCCCCGAGGTCAAGCCCTTTGGGATAATTTGGGCAGGGGAACAACAGTGGCCGTGTTCCTGTCGAAATGTTTGTGGGGACACAAACAATTACTGATGAGGCGCATTTGTGACACTGAGCAGGTCGGGCTTACTACCTCTGGGAAAGCATTACACCATCAAAAGTATTATAATACATGTAATACCTCGATTTTGTTACTTATAAACATATACAAATGCAATTCGAAAATGAGTATTATGATACATAATACAGATACTCAAAAGTATTAGAGTGCTAGTATCATAATACACAGTATTACTATTAGTGCCCACCCCTGCTTGGGTGCAACACAACGTGAAAGCTTACAAAACGACAGAAAAACCAAACACGAAAAGAAAAGTGCCGAAAGTACACAAAAGTCTTGTGAACTAAACTCAGCTTCACAAAATAAATATAGCGGCGCAAGCTTGGGCTTGTGTGCATTAGAATAGGCTGTCCGATTTCAATACGGCAGTTCTCCGGGAATTGTATGTAGGTACTGCTAGGGCGCTTTCAGATCTAGAAATCGGAACGCGAGTTCGACAACAATGCTAATATAGCTGCACGACAATCCTTCAGAGACCGCCATGATGACATTGATACAACCAAAGTTGACGTCACTCTATTTATTTTTGGCAAAAGGGAGAGGGCGTCGACTAACTGGTGCATGGTGATGAAGGAACAAATAACCGAGAGACACGCTCGAGAGACACACCCTTCGTGTTTGTCTGCGTGTCCCGTGTCTCTCAGTTATTCGTTCCTTCATCTCTTTATTTTGTTGCACCTGGCTTGAATTTGTTAGATTTTCGTAGGCTTAGCACGCATAATGCTTCGTTGCCTGCCACCCGTTCTACAGCTCGAATCAGAGTTAACGTGAACGCCATTCCGGCCTTTGGACACTGGTGGTGCTTAGTGGAACTAACGGCAGAGGGTGTTTTGGTAATCTGTTTACAGTTAGAGGGGGGACCCTCGTTATGAAGGCGTTGCTTTCTGCTATGCGCTGCCAGGGTAACTCTCTTCCGACTTTGCCGGCTGGTGCGGCGTTCAAGTTGACTCTGTACCGAGCCGTACGTCGTGCCACTATACAGCGAGTCACGGGCCCCACTTAGGTTGCTCTGCACAAACCCTCTACGCGTGTACACAACGCTGTTTTTATACGTCGTGCGAGACGATGTTTTGGATTAAGTAACGCCTTTCTTCTCTCCATTGCCACATGCATCGTTGAGCAGACGCATCACACAGTCAGTCTGTGCAATGGTATGTTCTCTTTTCCTTAGGGACTTCACCTCGGGTGCGTCACACTCCGCCTTTGTTACCACAAGTATCCAATCCAAGGAAATGTGAGTTCAGCGTAATGTTTTTTGTTCCCGCACCCTCAACACACACGCGCTTCGAAACCTCGAGCGGAAACACTCGGTTGCAATAGTCCTACCGGATGCTAAACTGAACATTACGTTCATTATAGCTTTTATGTTTCTTTTTTTTTTTTTAAGTTGACGCGTCACTCGGCAGATCGGGCACACGGTTGTTTGTTTGGTTCTAGATGGCCGTAAAGAGAGGTTTTTGCCTGGTCATCCTTTGGTTGCCTTGGATTGTGAATAAATGTTGCGATTGGCCATCGTGTGGGATCTCGTGACAAACCACGGGGAACTGACGCGTTCTTCGCGCGTTATGAAATAACGAGAAGATGCTCATCAGACTCCCAGTGCCACCAAACATTAGCTAACGACGAAGTTTTATTATGTTTAGCTCTAACCGCATATGATGAATTCTCGACGGAAAAACGGCCACCGTCACCGTTTTTCCGGTGAGCCGACGCGAGCAATGGGAACTTCACGATTTCTCGACGACAGCGGTGGACAGGAAAATTCGGCGAAGAGCGGAAGCGGCCGCTCGACGGCAGCCAATAGGACCGCTTCACGGGCTGTCGTTCCACGAGCGGACGTGCTGGACCAGTGGCGGGCATTTCGGATGCCCGTATGGCTAACCTGGGAAGTGGGAAGGATGCTGTCGTCCGCTCGCTGCTGTCTGAGGGCGCTTTTGTAGCGCTTGCTTCGCGAATATGCTTTGACCGCAAGAACAACTTCTGTGTGCCACTATAACTTTTCTATGTGTAGCTAAATACTTATCAGTTAATTTGAAGTCAAATTTAACACGGAGTAACGAAACGCCCGCTTGGACGCCACCGCCCGCCGTAGTGGAAATCTGTGCATGCGGTTCATCCCGCCGTTTTTCCGTCGAGTTGTCATGCCGGTGGGGAAGTGGGCCGTTTTTCCGTCGAGAAATCGTCGGCATGCGGTTACCGCTTTATGGTGAATTCCAGTGTTCGAGCTTGATCCAAGATCCGATCCCGCTACAAAGCAAGAACATTGAGCGCGGAGGAACCGAGCCCATTTGCAAAAAACAATTGCGTTCCACTATAGAGCTTGAGGGATACCATTTTGAGGACCCGGCAGACTGAGCGAATCGGCCCAACGCACACAATTGCTCCGCCTAGCAAGACACAGAAGTGACGACAGTGCTCTGTTGGAGTTTCAACAGAACCCTAGGATGCCGGGCAGAGCGAGAAAAAGCGCTCTGTAGCGTAACTAGATGGTCCGAAACAAGCGAATCCGCTTCTGATCAACCAGCACCCCCGCCCTCCCGCCAATCTCCACTGCGAAGGAATAAAACATCCGCCCGCGTCAGCGACTGTTCTTTCACGAAACACTGGTAACACCTGTCAAAGCAATTAGAGGTTGTAGCAGCCCGCATCGCCATCGTTAAGCCGCGGCCTGCACGCTGCACGTTTTTCCACTTTCGTTTTTGGTGGCAACCGCCACTGGAATAAACCATCAGTTCTTTCCCGCATATTGTGGTGTGAACACCTTGTTTACTTCGCTCCACAATTTCTGGTGACCCGAAGAAGAACACCGCTGCTATGAACCCTGCTGGCGACCAGCAACACCCTCCGCCTGGCGTAACCGCCCCCTCTGCTGCTGCGATGCCTCCCATGTCCCACGTCGCTGTTCGATTGCCGCCATTTTGGCATCGAGGACCCCACATCTGGTTCCAGCAGGTCGAAGCCCAGTTCCTGCTCGCTGGAATTACTTCCAACTCACCAAGTACCGGCACATCGTCTCTTCCCTACCACCAGAGATAGCCATGGACGTTGCCGACTTAATAGCAAGCCCTCCACCTCAGGCGCCCTACGACCAGTTGCGCACTGCTGTTCTCCAGCGGACTATGATGTCAGAGCGGAAGCGCCTGCAGCAGCTCTTGAATGCCGAAGAACTCGGTGACCGACGACCTTCGCAGCTACTTCGCGCCATGCAGGCTCTCCTGGCGGATCGCTCAGCCTCTTTCGACGAAGCACTGCTTCGCGAGCTATTTTTGCAACGGCTACCCCCAACCGTACAGATGGTTCTCACTACAGCCGCCAGCTTGCCACTTTGTAACTTGGCCGGCCTTGCCGACAAGGTCATGGAGGTCGCTTCTCCTGCAGCAAGCATAAGCGCCGTCGGCCATAACCACCCTACTTCCTCTCCAGGCCTTCTGCATCAGGGCACGGTGCCGCCGCTTTCACCTGCCGCCTTTGCGAGTACGAGCGACATGGCTGCCGTGAGAGCGGATATCCAACGCCTCTCCGAGACTGTCGCTGCCCTGCGCTACCCCGATAGCCGTCGCCGGTCTCCCAGAAGATCCAGCCGCTCCCGCCGTTTCCGCCACTCTCCGCGAAGACAAGACGGCCGAAGCCAGTCTCCGTTCGACGACTCCAACCCACCACCTTGTTGGTACCATGAGCGCTTCGGCGACGCCGCTCAGCGATGTACGCGCCCTTGCGGCTGGCCGGGAAACTCACCCGGGAACCGTTGATGGCGGCCGGCGTTTCCCCTCCTCAAGCTGCAAGTCGCCTATTCTTCGTTGTCGACCGTTCCACCAAAACTAGGTTCCTTGTCGACACCGGGGCCGCTGTTAGCGTCTTGCCCGCATCCCTTAATGAGCGGCGTCGTGAGCCGCTGTTTCACTTGATGGCCGTTAATAACACTACCATACCTGTCTACAAAGAACAGTTCCTCAACGTTAACCTCGGTTTACGAAGAGTCTTCCCCTGGGTGTTTCTCGTCGCTAGCGTCTCCCAGCCGATACTTTGCGCGGATTTTCTTCATCACTTCGGCCTTTCTGTGAAAGTTTCCCGCCGCCTTCTCGTCGATGACAACACCCACCTTCACGTCCACGCCATATCTGCCGCACAACCTTGTCGCGACCTCTGCGGAACATCCCTTCCAGCCGTTCCTGCTCCCTATGCTGCACTTCTCCGCGAGTACCGATCGCTCACGCAGTCTCCGGACTGGACGAAGCCCGTGAGCCACGAGGTTGTGCACCACATAGTGACGAACGGCCCACCAGTGTTCTCTCGACCACGCCCCTTGGCACCTGAGAAAATGAAGATTGCCAGGGCCGAGTTTCAGCACATGCTGGAGATCGGCATCGCTCGCCCTTCTTCCGCCAACTGGTCCTCGGCTCTCCATATGGTCCCCAAAAAGACCGGGGACTGGAGGCCTTGTGGTGACTATCGCGCCCTAAACCTAGTCACCATTCCTGACCGCTATCCCCTCCCGCGTCTTCAAGACTTCACCGGCAACCTCCACGGCATGAGAACCTTTTCGAAAATTGACCTTACGAGGGCCTACCATCAGATACCCGTCGCCGCCGAAGACGTGCCGAAAACGGCCATTACCACCCCGTTCGGCCTTTTCGAATTCGTCCGCATGCCGTTCGGCCTTCGGAACGCCGCCCAAACATTTCAAAGGTTCATAGACACCGTTACCAGAGGCCTGCCGTTCGTCTTCGCGTACATAGACGATATCCTTGTTGCCAGTCGAGACCCTGCCGAGCACATCGAACACCTCCGGCTACTTTTCTCACGGCTTGCTGCACACGGGATCATCGTCAACGTCGCGAAGTGCGAGTTCGGAGTACCATCTCTAGAGTTCCTCGGTCACACTATCTCTGCCGAGGGCATATCTCCGCTTCCGCAGAAGATCGCCGCCATCCTAGATTTTCCTCAACCTCAGTCCGTGCGCCAGCTCCGGCCGTTTCTTAGGACTCGTCAACTTTTATCGGCGATTCGTCCCACACTGTGCCCACACGCTGCGCCCCCTCGAAGAAATGCTGTCCCAAGACCACGTTTCCCGCGGTCGCAAGAGCCGCAAGCGGAAGTCCCGGGACACTTCCTTTCCGCTCGCTTGGACCGACGCTGCTTCTGACGCCTTCACGTCCATCAAGTCGCTGCTGTCATCGGTAACCCTTCTGGCCCATCCCACGCCCGATGCAGCCACCGCACTTATGGTCGACGCCTCCGCAACAGCTGTCGGCGCCGTGCTGCAGCAGCACGTCGGAACAGGCTGGCGACCTCTTGCTTTCTTCTCAAAGGCCCTGAAGCCCGCGGAGACGCGGTATAGCACTTTCGGCAGGGAGCTCTTAGCCGTTTACCTCGCAGTCAAGCACTTCCGGTACTTCCTGGAAGGCCGGGATTTCACCATTCTAACTGATCATAAGCCGTTGACATACGCCCTGCGATCGGCCAGCAGCCGCTATTCTCCTCGTGAGACGCGCGACCTCGCTTTTCTAGCCGAATTTACCTCTCGCATTGAGCACGTCTCCGGATCGGAAAATGGTCCAGCAGACGCCCTGAGTCGCGTAGCCGCCGTCCAGACGCTATCGTCAGAAGCTCTAGCCCGCGCCCAGCACAATGACCCCGAGCTTGAGGCCCTGCGTAGCTCGACAACATCTCTGCGTCTTGACGACTTTCCCGTTCCTGGCACAGACCTTCTACTCTCCTGTGACACCAGCACCACTCCACCTCGTCCTTACGTGCCACCCGACCTCCGCCGCGCAGTTTTCGACTCACTACATGGCCTATCGCAACCAGGAGCGCGCCCAACACAGCGACTGATTGCTACCCGCTTTGTATGGCCGAAGATGCGCGCAGATATCCGCTCTTGGGTAGCCGCCTGTTCCGCGTGTCAAACGTCAAAGATCACGCGGCACACGTCTGCACCACTGGGACGTTTTCTGCCCCCGGACTCCCGCTTCGAACATGTCCACATTGATATAGTCGGACCCCTCCCCATCTCTGCTGGACATCGATACCTCCTAACTGCCGTCGATCGTTTTACCAGATGGCCAGAAGCGGCCCCCATGTCCGACGCCTACCGCCGCCACTGTCGCCTCGACCTTCCTTTCGACCTGGGTTGCCCGTTTCGGAACCCCAGCTGTCGTCACCACGGACCGTGGCGCCCAGTTCAAAGCGAGGCTTTTTGCCGCTTTCCTCCAACTCCTGGGCACGCGACGGATTCGCACCACATCCTACCATCCGGCCTCTAACGGTATGGTAGAACGCCTGCATCGCCAGTTAAAGGGTGCCATCATGGCCCACGAGGACACCGCCCACTGGTCATCTGTCTTGCCCGTCGTCCTCCTCGGCATCCGCGCATCCGTCAAGGCCGACCTCGGCTGCAGCGCGGCCGAACTGGTGTACGGCACTACCCTCAGGCTCCCGGCTGACTTCTTTGACGTAACAGAGGTCTCCACTCCCCCGGAACTTACGTCGACACGCTTCGTCGCGCTTTCGCAGACGTCCGTCCTGCCTCACCTCGTGTTCCCTCGCCCAGATCCTCCTTTGTCCTCCAGCAGCTGTCTTCTGCCTCGCATGTCTTCATGCGCCGTGACAGGGTCCGCCGCCCGCTTGAGCAACCTTACACCGGCCCTCACCCCGTTCTCCGGCGTTCGGACAAGTTTTTTACCATCTCGGTTGATGGCAAAACAGAAACCGTGAGCCTGGACAGACTCAAGCCAGCCTTTGTGGAGCCACCCGAGCCCCCAGTAGCCCTCCCGCCTCCCTTCCCCACTCAGCCTTCTCTGAGCGCCACCAGACATGTCACTTGGGCTGACCGCTCCTCTCGGAGTCTGGGGGGGGAGGCAGTGTAGCAGCCCGCATCGCCATCGTTAAGCCGCGGCCTGCACGCTGCACGTTTTTTCCACTTTCGTTTTTGGTGGCAACCGCCACTGGAATAAACCATCAGTTCTTTCCTGCAAATTGTGGTGTGAACACCTTGTTTACTTCGCTCCACAAGGTCTCACATCGGTATGGTAACATCCAAGTCACTCACCCATGCCCCATTCGTGATCACCAAAACAAAACCACTCCGTATAGTGTTTCATGTTGCGAATGCGAGTGCGGATAATTACATGAATGCTATCGCAGTTCAGGAAATGTAAATCGTTATGCTTTGCATTCACTCGCCATTTATCTGTGTGTCAAAGATGAGTACTGCTAAAACATCCTGACGAGAAACAATGTTAAGACTTCGAGAAATTGAACGTATACAATAGGTCCTCGGTATGGATTCTTATATACATGATGTTATATTCATGTGCTGATATGCATGTGCTATGCTACTCTAAATCTTGTAGCGGCTTAGGAGCAACATGTGATGGAGACCGAGTTGCTCAAGCGAACACGCGTATTACAAGCTTCAAACACAAGATTCGATGGTTCTTATGAAAACAGCGCCATCTCCCGAAATATCCTGGAACCCCTCAAGCTCAGGAGATACTACGATGTTACCGTCATCATATTCGTACGTCATATTTCGTTGTGCGACCACGATGGCTGCATGCCAGCACGGGCTCGCGCGTCCTTGCTTCACCACACCACAAGTGGGCGCTGCCTGTCGGGCATGCACAGCATTATTCGGTCCGCCTTGACTAAAACGGACGTTTGTCATTGCCGAATGAAGTCCACATGATTTCGAGCGTTAAATCATTGTCCCTTCAACTCGTTAACCCTTTAGCTCTAGTAAATTTAACTCTGAAGCGTATTAGAGACTTTGTACTGTCGTTCCCACGTGATGCTGTCGTTCATGACAGCAGTTCTACCGGTACCGTCCTAGCATGAGGCCACGCACATCTGCCCGCTGGGACATTCCATCATCGCCAGTCAGGACTCATGTAGAGGAGCACCACCTCCTCTTCATTTGCCGACCCGAACAACGAACACCATGTTCGGCATAATTCGGCCATTCATCACCCTAAATTTTTCGGGAAACCAGCAGCGAACCACCTTCTAGCCGATAAGTCGCACCGGGACCCAGTTCCACCGGGGACGCGCAGGGAGGACACAGGAAGTTCAGTTTCAGCCCTCCACCTGGCTTCACGATGGTCCTCCCTGGCTTTCGTACCGGTCGTGGTACTGTCGCCCACTCAGCAACGCACTTACCCAGCAACACTCAGCAACATGCAATGCAGCAACGATCACTCAACACCACACAAATCACAGGCCGTGTGTCCAGTCGTCCACCATCCACGAGTCGTCATCGTTCTCCTCTTCATGGTATCGACGCGGACCTTAACCGCATGCACCGCCCCGCGTCTGGGGGGGTGGGGTGATGTGGCCGCCCGTGGACGACGACGACGACGACGCGCCTCTGCTGCCGCGCGCTGCCGCTTGACATTCCATCATCGCCGGTCAGGACTCATGTAGAGGAACACCACCTCCTCTACACCCGTTTCACTACCTGTGACACATTGCATTAATGTATGGTGTCACGGTCACTTGGTCGGTGTTGTGGTGTACGAGCACTTCATTCACGTACGCATCACAAAGTCGATGCACCGTAGACAGCTGAACACGTCGTCGAGGTGCAAACAATAGTTCGCATTATTAACAACACCCGTCAATAACAAGTTGCAAGTTCTCAAGTTGCAGCCCTGATTTCAAGTTGCATAGTGAATTGCATTCTGCGTAACGGGACACATCTTAGGCGACCCCTAGCAGACTGATGGTCTCTTTTAAAACAACAAGGCGTAGATGAGTCGGGATGCATATTTTGAAACCTTGCAGGAAGGTATGAAAGGAGGAGCCTACTGCGCTGAGAAGTGAGGCCAAGATTGGGGCCATTCCAATGATGTCACTGCTCGCCTTCTGGTTTCGGTTACATGCATCTTTATGGAAGCCCTCAATGCAAAGTTTCGAAATACTTGGAGAGCTGTAAAGGTAGTGCGCCGAAGTGCCCCCAATGTGACGTGTGCAAAGCGACCTCATTGGACTATTCAGGTAACGTTACGCCCCTCCGTCTACGCCTACGTCTCCGTGAGTAGTAAGCACCGAACGCTGACTGCCGAAAAACAAACCAAGGAGCCTGGACACCATTAATACCAATTAATACCAGTTAACAACTAGGAGCCCCAAAGTAATTAGGATCATCCAGTGAGTCATTACAGTAATTGCGGAGCATCTAACCCGTGCCCAGACCACCCTGTGTGTTGCCGGCACCCAGCGTCATAAAAAATAAAAAAGATAGGAATAGAGTAGATAGGAATAGAGTAGATAGAAACAGTTCTATTGAAGATCAATGACGTCATCTTGAAGACAGCAATCCAGAACAGCTACTGACCATCGCCAGGTCGATGGTTACAGACAGGTCACTACTCAGTTGCAAAGCGTCACACCACGTGGCGCCACCGTCCTTCTTGTGAACACCAGTTCTAGAAATCCTGGGACGTCATGTGTGTCGTGATCATGGCATGTCTGTGCAAGTTAGGACAGCTCTGGACAAGCAAGGAGATAGAGGAATGCAAACTGCTATGAAAGCAAAGACCAAAATACACCAACAAGGCAGGCGGTGAACTGAATCGTAATGTTTTTCTCCTCTATAAGGTCGCGCATCTGCCCCCCTAGCGGCTACTTTGCAAAGTAACTGCATTGCAAAATTATAAAAAATCATGGCTGTGCAACTCTCGTTCCCGAGGTCAAGACAGTTTTTGCGGAAAACAGCAACTGGCGTGCATGCACGGACAGGAACAACAACCAGCGCCCGACGTGCACGGGCACATCACTGTTAATTGCACACAAATCAGGGACAAAGTTATCATGTCCGTTCCATCTGAGAGGCAGGCAGAGAACTAAATCATAACGCGTTTTTCTCCTAAAAAAGCCACACATCTGTCTTTCTTGCGGTTCTTTTCTGAACTGATTTAATCGCGGAATTATTAAGAACCACTCTAGCGCTAGTCCCATCCAGATCAAGGGTGTGGCAGCACTATTGTCATCGTCAAGACAAGAATGAGTAAAAATAATCCTTGTCCAAAAAAGAAAAAATACAGAGCTAGATGTGTCAAGAAAAAAGCATCCATCATAAGACAGAACAGGTCTGGGCACGTCAGAACTTTGCGGAACGAGCACTATCGCACGATGAAAAATCGAACGACTGCTGCGCAAGAAGGGAACACAAGCAAAGAGAACCACTTAAACTAAGTGGAAAAGACACTCACCAACATCAAAGTATTTCCACGCATACAGTACTCCCTCATCGTAAATCGGCTCGACACAAAATCCACCAGAATCGACGCACACCACCCACTGGTGACGAATCATACGTCTGTACCCTGTGAGAGGCATACTAAATCCCACTGAGGCTACACTTTTCCAGTAATGGCCAACGCAACTGCTACAGACAGAATCGACACGCGTCATCTATCATTAACACGTCCGTACCCGCAAGAGGCTAAGAGGGAGGAGAGAATCCTTCCGCCGTCTTTGGGCCTTGCTCATTCCTTGTGTAGTCATCCCATTGTCTCACGGATACACAGTTTTTTCCACAAACAGCCAACGCTAGCCAACGCTGCTACTAGAGCACTGCACGGGCTTAATTTCAGGCCCGTGCCCGGCCAGGCCCGGCTGCTACGGCCCGCACCCAGCAGGGGCCCGACGTCTTCTATAGATTTCCGGCCCAGGCCCAACCCGTACCCGACTGTTTTCATGCTCAGGCCCAGTCAAGCCTGCCTCTGCTCTATGTGTTCTCGAGCCTCGGAGGTGTATTTAGATTTACTAAAGAGGACAAATGGTACTGTGGTACTGTGATGTTACACGTAAGGTTTGTCTGCACAGTGTGGTGACATGTTGCACATGCCGCGAGGTAGGAATGGAGTAATTTGGACCACCTGGGGTTCTTTTGACGTGCGCTATGCTCTGGTCTCTGCTCTGGTCTCCCTTGAAATCCGCGTATTCAAAGAGCACAGCGCAGCGAGGAAAAGGACGCAGCTAATTGGTGGAGAGTGAGGACGTACGCTCTGTGTTTTACAGGCTGTGTTTCTCTGCCGGCAAGCCGCTGTGTGCTTGATGCTTGCTGGCTTGGGAAGGCAGCGCGCAGTGGCATGTGGGCGATATATATGAGGGTGGTTCCATAAGTTTCCGACCCGAGGTAGAAAATGCGCGCGAATTTGAAAATGCGATTAAGGACGCGTGGCGCCATCTGTTTGAGCGCCGGAGCTCAACCCTCTTCATGCTTATGTCGGTTGGAGAGCTGCATTTCAAACAGCCAGGGTGCACTCTTCAGTTAAATTGGAAAAGATCGAGTACCGTGCTGTGATAAAATTCTTGACAAAATTGGGACTTTCATCTACAGAAATTAAAGCGCGACTGGACAACGTGTACAGGGAAGCCTTTCCATCGTACACAACGGTAAAAGACTGGGCTAAGCAGTTTTGACTGGGGCAAGACTCCATTGAAGATGATCCACGCGATGGTCGTCCAGTGGAAGTGGTGACACAAGAAAATTTGTCTCTTGTCGAAGAGGAAATGCTGAGCGACAGGCGTCTGAAGGTGACGGAAATCTCAGAAAGGCTGGGGCTTTCCAAAACAACCGTTTTTCGCATCATCGGCGAGGGCCTTCACATGAAAAAGGTCAGTGCGAGATGGGTGTCACGACTTCTCTCGTCAGTTCAAAAGCAACAGATACTGTGCCAGAGTTTTTGGAGCTCTGTCAAGAGAACGAAGAAGAAATATTGAAGTCAATTGTCACAGGGGATGAGACTATGGTGCTCTAGTATGATCCCCTTTGGAAAAAGGAGTCGATGAAATGGCGCAAACCAGGAGAAGCACCCCCAAGAAAAGCAAAGGTCACACAATCCACAAAGAAGATCATGGCAACAATATTTTGGGATTGTCACGGGATCATCCTCATCGACTTCAAAGAGAGGAACACCACAGTGAATGCGACTTATTATGCTTCAGTCCTGCACCGACTGCGAAACGCTATCAAGGAAAAGAGGCGCGGCAGGTTGAGTCGAGGTGTTCGGTTGCTCCAGGACAATGCCCCTGTCCACACGGCTTCTGTTGCGAAGGCTGCACTGAAGGAGTGCGGCTTCGAAGAAATCCACCACCCACCCTCCAGTCCAGACTTGGCACCGAGTGACTACTTCCTGTTCTCAAACTTGAAGAGATATCTCAGAGGACGGAGATTTCAAAACGATAGTAAGGTGCAAGAGGCAGTTTTCCAGTATTTTGCGGACAAAACTTTGGACAATTTTTTCAAGGGTGGAAGAATGCTCGTTGAAAGGTGTCAAAAGTGCATCGAAGTTAAGGGTGACCATGTCGAAAAGTGATACACTTGTTTCGTCTCTGTGACTATTAAAAGTTGGTCAGGCCGGAAACTTATGGAACCATCCTCGTATATACCTTGCGAATCAAGAGTGACTCATTTCCGCTCTATTACGCAAGCACCGGTGTTATTCCCCCTTCTCGAACTCTCACGCGAACGAAATATGTCAGAACACCTAACCTAACTGACTCTCATACAGGACTCTCACGGGAACGAAATATGTCCCAACGCCTAACCTAACTGACCCTTGTGCCAGACTTGCTCAGCGCGTCCGCCACACCAAACGTCCCCAAATATGTGTGAGTGCACGTGTGAAATCGAGACCCATTATCGAAATAGGCACGATCACATATAAAAAAGTGATAGTTCTCAGATGAGATATCATGATACACCATACCCAATGAAAAAAAAAGTGACATTAAAATTCAGCTGTCCAGTCTCGCCAGATATGTTCGGGTACATGCCTGACAATGGTTGGCGTCGTCAAGCCCGTACCCGGCCCGGGCCCGGTGGCTGAAACCCGAGCCCGGCCCAGGCCCGCATAAAAAACGCAAAGCCCGGCCCGGCCCGCTGGCCGGACCGTCCTCGGGCTTTCAGGTAAGCCCGGGCCCGTGCAGTGCTCTAACTGCTACCGACACGGTCCACCTGAAACAATACAGACACTGCATGACATCATCACTTCATGTCTGAGGCAAGCAGCTGCATGGTTATTTCCAGATTATTTCCTTTACTCCACTATAGTGATTGCATCAAAAAACAGAAAAAACTATTGCAGAAACGCACAAAATTTCATGCATGAAAGCCGACCGTAGCAAGTAAGCATTTTTATCCCACCGACTTACTAAATGACGAGATAGCCTTACCAAAATCAAGAAAGAACAGAATATCCCTACAAGGAGCACCATCAATGACAATAACGAGGAGCTCAGTGGTGCACCTCCGTTCCATCCGAGAGCCAGGCAGAGCACTGAATAATCATGCTTTCTCCCTCCTGAATAAAGCCACACATCTATCCCCCTTGCAGTTACTTTCGGAACTAATTTAATCGCGAAATTATTAAGGATCATGCCAGCGCTACTCCCGTTGAGATCAAGGGCAATGCAGCACTATCGTCATCTTCAAGACACTGCTTCAACGAGAATGTTTCTTGTCAAAAAAGAAAAATACAGACCTTGATGTGCCAACACAAGGAAAGCATGCACAAATCATAAGATAGAACAGGTGTGGTAACGTCAGGACATTGCTCAATGAGCATTGTGACACGAGGAAAAATAGTACAACTGCTAGACAACAAAGGAAACCAAACACAGAGAAACACTTGAACACAGTGGAAAACACATTCTCCAGCATCAAACTATTTTTAAACATACACACTCCTCTTATTGAATAAGAGTCCTCATCGTGAATGCTCTCGCCACAAAATCTACGAAAATCCACATCATCGGCCACGGGAACCAAACCTCGCATTTTCTGAGGCTCCACTTTTTTCCAGTAATGGTGAGGCAATTGCCACAGACACCTGAAACAATGGAGCCACTGCATGATGTCATCACACCCTACCTGAGGACGCGTAGAGCTGCGCTACCACGACAAAGAGCTTATACAAACCCTCCTATTATCTATTCAATCGCAAGATTATTTCTTTTATCCTACTCTTAATGTATTCACTCTTACATTAAAATTCAACAAAAAAAAGGAAATGGAAAAACACCATGCATGAAACCTGATCACAGTATTTCACTCAAAAGACTTATCAAAAAGCACCCTTGCTACTTTCAATCATTAGAATCACAACAGCAGTAGAATCCTCACTCATGATAAAAATCGCTACAACTGGTCTCTAAAATAATAATTGAGGCCCTGGAACATTCAACGTCATCACTAGGCTTATGTAATGTGCGAAGCACAACTTTTTCTATGCTCATATACTCATTGTATGAGACTACACCAGTAACGACAACGTGCAAAAGGCGGGAAATCTTGGAGGGCAAAGTTTCATTCGCGCACGACGGAGGACTAGACAGAACGCCGTTACAGGAACAGATATATGATGTGATTGATTTTCTACTATATTAATGATTTTGACTCTTGCATTGCTGTTCAGAAAAACCATAACACAAGCCTTTACTACTATTAATAAGCTCAACTATAGTTTTAGGAATCTTGAAGGAGCATGGAAATGATCTGAATAAAATATGACGGGAGAAGTAGAAATTACGATTCTGAGCCCTGTGATACGTATGCTACAAAAAGTTTGAGTGTAGCGCGCAATCCTGAGCGCGAGGGAGTTTTGAATCTCGCGGCAGAAATGCCTCCTCACTCGGCTGCCAGCCGCTGGCGTCATATGGCAGTGCCGTCATTTTCTTTCTTTTTTGCGGTTTCTCCGGCGTCGCGGCGCCGGCAAGCGACCGATCAGGAAGCGTTGTTGTTCATAGGACGTCGTGGAAAGTACAGGTGGTGAACTGAACACTCTTTAGGCGATACGTCTGCTCTTCTTGACGAAACGTTTTATGGAGTTGGAGCCTAAGCTCCGCCAGCTTCGATTTCGCCACACGAATGTACCGGAGGCTGGTAAGTGATGCTGCTAAGTGTGAACGAACATTCGGATTGAAATATAGTGCTTCTTCTTGGTTACAAATGCATAGTCATGAAGACGCGGCGCAGTGACTTTCATTTGAAGAGGTCGTCGAGCATCATGACTTCTCCGTGTTGTGGTCAACACTATGGGCTCTGAACCGCATGGACACTGGCATCTCTGACGCGAAAGAGCGGACCGATAAATGCATAGCTGTGTAACATTGAGCTTACCATATCTTACTGATACCAGGAGTGTAACACCTCCACAAGCACAACAACATGGATACCAAAATAAAGTCAGTAGAGTTCATCTGCTAGCGATCTGTGTGAAACTACAAAACACGTGGCCAAATAAGCATTTTCTTTTTTGAATCGTCATATGCAGCATAAAACAATGGCACATGGAATAAATCTCCAACTGACAGGAATGTATTTAGTCGTATCGTATATATACTGCACACACAGGCACAGTACTGTTCACTAATTAACGACACATCAGCACAATCGGAACAGAAACCACAACGGCGTACGATCCACCTCAACCCGGGCCGTCACGGCAACACAGATGCCTAGCCACACCTTTTACACTGCCCGCAGTCTTGATTTATGCAAAACGTACGAGACAAATCATGTAAGAACGCAAGTTAATGTCAAACGCAAATATATAGCAACAGCATCTCAGTCGGGAAGCCGCCACGATTCCGGAGCTAGCAGACGATTCTGGTGGGGAGGGGACGCTTCCGGCAGCCAATGAAGTGGTCGGCCGCCTGACGTCACCACACGCCAGACTCGGCTTCGGGGAGACTGTCGCCGCGGAGCGCATTTTTGCAAACTAATTTCTCAGGAAATTCGCGCTTTTCGAAGGAAATCTTTTGCGTGACAGTTTATGAAGGTAGCATGTTCATATCAAGCAGTGAAAAAATATATGTTCCAAATGATTTCCATGCTCCTTTAAAATCCTACTCATTACGGAAGCTCCTGTATAATATAACTGGGTTATTACCTAGATTACTATCAATTAAGTTATCCAAGTTCTTCTCACTTCCCATTTCAGCCTACCGCGTTCTGTCATGCAGTGAAGCAGACTCAGTAATTTATTTATTTACCAAATACCACTGAGTGTGGCGTGCTTCATAGGAATACCTACCCTGCGCTCAGCATTTCTACTCAGATACCCATAACTGCAAACAGCTTACTTCATTCACATCGAAAAAAGTGAATACTGTCAAGCAACATCTATCAAACAAACAAACACACCAACGTCTCCTGATAGAACACTATTCAACTGTACCAAGCGGCACAAATATATTCTGCGTAAAAGCAATGAAAGAAGTAAAGAGCAGCAAAATATTGCACGCAGTTTTGCTCGAATAGCTATGACTTCTGAGAAACTGAGAAAAACACACCCGTTTCTGCTATCAGAAAATTATTGCATAGTGTGACACACACACTTGCAGTGTCCCTGCGTAAAGAAACACAGAACAGAGGTACACAAACGTCCAGGGAAATTACTTCTATTTGCACAGCATAATACAATATACACTAGATTTTTACGGGTGAAAATTTCAATAACAAAGGCAGTGCTTAGCAAGTCCACATGCGACAGCGCATACAAAGCACGGGGGAAACACTTAACACGGAGCGCTGAGGCCTAATCGCAGCGTTACAGCACATCGCTCCAAAACTCAAAGGCTAACACAAGACGACAACAACAAGATTCTAGCGGCGGGTAAAAATTGCGACAAGAAAGGCACTGCTAAACAAGTCCAAACATGCGACATTGGTTTGAAAATTATGATAGCTACAGTGTGTAGCAAATGCTGTTCCCCCTTTTGCCCGCTCCACTCTATAGTATTCTTGCAAAATATTTGGGTGCAAGCGGATAAAACTAAAAAGAAATGAATCCGATGTCGACCTTCTGTATTGTAACTGCCGCATAAAAGCACGACGGCATTTTTTCTTTGATGTATAGCAAACATGCATTCCTGAGTTGCAGTGTTTCTTTTTTGGCTTGCGACGGTCGACTGGGGATATCGTGTTACATCTTAAGTGAACACCTATTGTTTCACATTCACATACAGGGTGTCCCAGAAAACGTGTCATTTAATTATAATAAAAAAACTACGCCACCTAGACTCATGCGGTCAACAGCATTTGTTCTTATCAGGTTTTTGCCATCTCCTAATGTGAATGTCATGTACTCCAAGTTTAATTATGTAAATATTTGCGAACTGAACTGGGAAATTTGCCAAGTAAAGGTCACTTTTTTACCCCACCAATGTGAAGATCGTGCCGAATTCACTCAAATTCATGATAATTGACAGTGATATTCACGAGCTATCCCATCGTAAAAAATAGCCGAATATCATGCTTTTCGGGGCACCGGACCATAACGCGCGATGACTTTTTGAGCGCAATCGCTCTCAGTGCGACGAAAGGAGGTTCCGAAGCCAGCGCACAGAGTGATAGTAGAAAAAGTAACAGTTCCTAAAATTGGGAGAGGGAAGGCATTATCCCAGCGAAAGTCGGACGTGATAAGCCGTGCCTGTTTTATCTCTTTCTGCGATGTCGGGGAGGGCTGGGTTTCCAACCTCCTTTCGTCGGACTGACAAAGATTGCGCTGAAAAACTCATAGTGCGCTATTCTGTGCGCCCTCCGTAGAGCATGATGTTCCGTTATTTTTTCCGATGGGATAGCTCCTGAATATCCCTGTCAATTATCATTAATTTGACTAAATTAGACACGCTCTTCACATTGGTGGGGTAAAAAAGTGACCTTTACTAGGCAAATTTCCGACTTAAGGTCGCAAAAATTTACATAATTAAACTTGCGTTACACGACATTCACATGAGGAGGTGGCAAAAACCCAGTAAGAACAAATGCCATTGACCGCGTGAACCTAGGTGGTGTAATTTTTTTATTATAATTCAATGACACGTTTTCTGGGACACCCTGTATATGTGTTCCCTGTTTTGATGATGGTTGGATGATTATTGACCTTAGGAATAATATGGATTTATGTGGTTGTGAATACACTTTGGATTTTTGCTCGTTGTGAGTACCGAAATGTGTGAGTCTGCATGCACGTTTCTGAAGGTGGGACCCGACTTGACAAGTAATGTTCTCTGTATATGCCTATTGTGTGACTCGAGTGATGAAGTGATGTGCATTGTGTGAAATATTGGTTAAGAAATGAGGGCTATCGTGTTTTAATAGAATTGACTTGCAAAACAGGTGAAGGCCATGTTTTCGGCACACTAATTCACCGGCACTCACAGCCATTTTATGGGCCTGCGATGTGGCGGCAGTTGATATAGGCTGTTTCCAAACAGTGTGTTTTGTTCTCACCGAATCGATCAGCGCGAATTCTGTGCGAATGAGTACAAGTGAATAGGTATGCTTATCTTGTTGCTTTTTTGATAGTGTTAGCGTTGGTCACGCAAGATTATTTTTCTACATGAAATTTCAGAGTATGACGTACACGTGGCATCGCGGTTCGAGCGCACAAAGTAAAGAATTCCCGGAAATGATGAAAGAAAAAAGTTGTTGTTATTATTTCCTACGTTATAATGTCTGACATTGTTGTTATTATTATATCCTACGTAGCATTTAACACGCTGAGAGCGAGACTTTTTAACATTTCTTATACTAAACACAGTATGCAGCAGATAATTATATTTGCAATAAATCTCTATTGCAGTACCTGCAGGATATATTCAGAAAGATATCGAGTGTGTGAGGTGGACTCGAGGCGAGTAGAGTAGTCACAGAGCTCGCTGCCCTGTTGGTTTCATGGTAGAAATTCAGAGTGTGGTTCAAGTAGAAGTTATTTTCCCTGCTGACTTAAGAGGATTTGTGCATCGTTTTCCAAGCAGGAAATAGCAATCCACGTTTAGTTTACGCGGAAAAAATTCACTTGTGTATGCTGAATGATATGTCCCAGGCTTAAGCCTTTTCCCCAGTGAGCAGTGTTTTATGTGCGATGTCGCATATCTGGACTTGTTTAGCAGTGCCTTTCATGTTGCAATTTTACCTGCCGCTACTACCTTGTTGTTGTCATGTCGTTGTTGAGTTTCGTAGCGATGTGCAGTGACACTGCGATTAGGCCTGAGTGCTCAATTGTATGTGTTTTCCCCCGTGGTTTTTACGACCTGTCGCATGTCTGGACTTGCTTAGCAGTGCCTTTCCTATTGCAATTTTGACCTGTAAAAATTCAGCGTATATCATACATATTATGGTGTCTGAATAGAAGCGGTTTTCTCTGTTCGCTTAAGCGAATTTGTGTACCCTTGTTCTCCTCTTTCTTTAGGCAGGGACAATGCAATTATGTGCCCCATTTTGCTATAGTTTTCGATAGCAGAAATGGGTGTTTTTCTCAGATTATCAGCGTATGCTTCGGTTTTTCAACTCATATCTATTTGAGCAAAAGCGCGTGCAATTTTACGCCGCTCTTTGCTTCTTTCACTGCTTTTACGCAGAAGAAATACGTGCCGCTTCGTACAGCTGACTAGTGTTCTATCACGAGAAGTGGATTTGTTTGTTTGTTTGTTTGATAGTTGTTGCTTGATAGTATTCACTTTGCTCGATGTTGATGAAGTAAGCTGTTTGCAGTTATGGGTATTTGAGCAGAAATGCTGGTATCTCAGCACAGGGTAGAAATTCCTATGAAGCACGCCACCCTCAGTGGTATTTGGTAAATTAATTATTTTGGGTGTGAGCCTGCTTCACTGCATGACAGGATGCGCTTGGCTGAAATGGAAACTGAGAACGTAATTATATTATACATAGAACTGTTTCCATAATGAGTAGAATGTTTAGGCTCCTAAAATTCTAGTTCAGCTTATTAGTAGTAGTAAGGGCTTTTGTTATAGGTTTTCTTAACAGCAACAAATGAGTGAAAATCTATAATATAGTAGGAATTCAATCACATCATATATCTGTTCCTGTAATGGTGTTCTGTCTAGTCCTCCGTTGTCCACGAAACGGACTTTTCCCTCCAGGTTTTCGCGCCTTTTCCACACGGTCGTTATAGGTGTAGCCTCAGACAATGAGTATATGAGCATAGAAAAGGTTGTGCTTCGCGCATTACATAAGCCTAGTTATTATGTTGAGTGTTCCAGGCCCTCAATTATTATTTTACAGAGCAGTGGTAGTAGTTTTCATAATGAGTAGCAAGGGTGCTTTTTGATAAGTCTTTTAATAAGCTTTTTGGGGTGAAAGTGCTTAATTGCTACGATCAGATTCCATGCGTGGTGTTTTTTTGTTGTTGAATTTTATATATTCATATATATGTATAATTAAAAGTAGGATAAAGGAAATAATTTCAAATTAAATAAATAATAGGAGGGTTTGTATAAGCTATTTCCCTCTGCCTAGCACAGCTTACGCGTCCTCAGAGAGGATGTGATGATGTCATGCAGTGGCTGCATTGTTCCAGGCATCTGTAGCAGTTGTGTGACTATTAGTGTAAAAAGGTGGAGCCTCAGAAAATGCGAGGTATGGTTCTTGTGGTCGATGGTGTGCGTTTTCGTGTTTCCTGTGGCGAGGGGATTTACGATGAGGACTGTTTTTGAGTGTTTCGAAATAGAAGCTCTGTATTTTTCTTTTTAGGACAACAAGAATTATTGTTAATCATTCTTGTCTTAACGATGACTATAGCGCTGCCGCACGCTTGATCTGAACTGGAGTAAGGGGTGTGTAGCTTTTAGAGGAGTAAAAAGTATTACAATTCAGTTCTCTCCCTGCGTCTCGGATGGAGCGGACATAATAACTTTGTCCCCACTTTGTTTGCGATTAGCAGTGACCTGCCCGTGCACGTCGGGCACTGATGTTGTTCCTGTCCATGCATGCCCGCCATTTTCTGTCTTCCACAAAAGCTGCCCGAACCTTGGGAACAAGAGTAGTGCTGGCATGATTCATAATAATTTTGCAATGAAGTTACTTGGCAGAGTAGCTGCTTGGAGTGCAGATGTGTGACTTTATAGAGAAGAAAAAACATTACGATTCAGTTTTCTATCTGGCTCTCGAATGGAACAGATTTGTCGTTCTGTACTCCTTCTCAGACCTGTAAAAATTACTTTTTCAAAGTAATTGAATTATGATTACAATTACATGTTCACAGAAGTAATTAAATTACAGTCACAATTACTTATTTTCTATTGTAATTCAATTACAATTACACTGAAAAAGTAATTGCATTACACTGAATTACATTCACAAAGTTGACTGAAACGGGCAAACGACGTGCAAACTGCAAGATTTGATGTACACATTTATTGCATATGTTCTGAAAGATGGTGGTAGTTGTGCTTGTGGTAGAAAAACAAGTTAGGGAAGTCGTACACAAGGACAAGTCTCTTGCCATGTTAAAGAAACACTGAACATCACAGTCAAAAGGCTTTCTTTCTTCAGGTATGTGAACAAAGCGCAGATCATGGGTGCAGCTTGTAATGTCCATTGGCTTTCAAGAGTAAGGTATTCTCAAAGTTCTTGTCTGTAAGGCTGCCGAGTCTCCTTGTCATAACAAGACCACCAACCGAAAACAGACGCTCCACTTGTGCACTGCTGAGCAGCCCAACATTGTTCTTCATGAACATCTGAAGATATTTCAAACACTCTAACGACTCTGAAGTGCAGGTCGACACCCACAATTTGTACTTCTTCTCCCATGGTGCAACAATTTTTCTCCTTCCACATTCAAATGTAAAAAATCTCTACCAAAAAATGTACCGATCGAAATGGAGTCTTTGGGTAATGACTGTGAAAAAAAAGAAAGAAACGGTGTAGAACTGACCCAAACTTTAAACATTGGGCATTCGCAGATAGCGTTCAAAGTAATTTCGAGAGTAATTCAAAATGCGTTACGTGTTACTTGTAAAAGTAGCTCAATTACAGTTACATTTACATAAAACCTAGTGTAATTCTGGAAGTAATTAATTATTAAAAGTGATTAATTACAGCAATTCGATTATTTGTAATTAATTACTTTACAGATCTGCTTCTTCTGTCTGTTGCTGTGGTGGACTGGTGTTGTGTGCTTAGCCCTTTTTGTTGTTAGCTATTGATGGTGTCCCTTCTTAACATATTTGGTTTTTTCTTTCACAGCAGTGTGAATTCCTTTGTCTCCTTACTTGTCCAGAGCTGTCAGACATGTATTGATGATGTCACATATGACGTCCAAGGATGTCCAGAAATGGTGGGCAGAAGAAGGACGTTGGTGCCACCTGGTGTGATACTTTGCAACTAAGTAGTCACCTGCCTCTGTAGCCACCGACCCAGCGATGGTCAGTGGCCGTTCTGGCCCACTGTCTCCAAGATGGAATCATTGATCTTCAATTAGACTGTTTCTCTCTACTGTATTTCTATCTATTTTAGGACCGCTGTGTGCTGGCAACACATAGGGTGGTCTGGACATGCGTTAGATGCTCCCCAATTAGTGTAATGACTCACTGGACGCTCCTCATTACTGTGAGGGTTCTAATTGCTAATTAATTGCTTTTAATAGTGTCCAGGCCCCTTGATTTGTTGCCGCAGTCAGCGGTCAGTGCTTACTACTTCTGTCCCCAAAGATGCGGTTCTGAACAGCATAAACATGTTTGAGTAGCCGCTTTCTGCTCCAACTGTTGGGTCCTTTGAAGTGGCCTTTTGGAAGTCAAAAGCAGTGCAACAGAATCGCGCATTTCTGTCGTTTCCACGAGAAATGCTCCATGTATCGTAGACAGTCATCCTTTTCGGAGGCAGAGAATTTTACTCTGGACCACCCTCTGTTTCAGGAAAACGTTAATCGGGTCCAAGGATCGGCCTAAAAACAAAATAAATGTGTTCAGGGAGTCTGAGCAGGCAAACAAAACAAAGTAATATTTCTCGTCCCGCTAGCTACCCACAAGGACGGTCAGAGGACGTACCTGAATGACTCTTCACGGACAGTCCCTGACTGTCATCCTCAGGACGTTCTGGGGACACACCTCGAAGGACACGATGACACTGTGGGGACATCCTCAGGACCATGTGTGTTCTTGGGGTTATGTACATTTTCATTTTTTCCTTTGTTTTGTACCCTCGCTGCTCTATGCCGCAAGGCGATGTAGCGTATCAAGCATGAATAAAAGACTCAACTGTCTTACTTTAATGACCTTTAATTACCTCTAAGTACCTTTAATTACTCTTACCTCCTACTCTCAATTGCCTTCAACCACTTCAATTTCATATCATTTACGTTCATTTACATTTACCCACTTATCTCCCCCTCACATCTCCACCTATACTCTGCCTCAGTGAGGCTCACCACCTTACACATCACACACATACATACAGCTTTTTTCCACCTTGACACTCCTAATGCTAATGCATTAAATACGGCGTTACAAACGCCTGTCCGCCCACAACTTCCCAACCGTTAGAGATCGTCCCCTAGTGTGATTTGACCGATCGTAGAGCTATTCGAGACCCGTTCGGATCTAGATTTTTGTCTTGGTCTGACGAATGGGGCGGGAGTTACGGCTGGTTTAGAGTCCAACGTAGTTTTCGCCCATGGCCGCCCGCCCTGAGCGCCGACAGCCAGCGTTCGCTACGCCACGCTTTCTCATCCTGCCGGGATCATAGTCCGACGCGATTCGGTGCAGCACAACGAAAACAGCACCGAAGATTTTCACATTTCGTAGTGGGAAAGCAGCCATATCTGTACGAGGGTGGTTCCATACGTTTCCGGCCCGACTAACTTTTAATAGTCATAGAGACGAAACAAGTGTATCACTTTTCGACATTGTCATCCTTAACTTCGATGCACTTTTGACACCTTTCAACCAGCATTCTTATACCCTTGAAAAAATAGCCCGAAGTTTTGTCCGAAATATGCTGGAAAACTGCCTCTTGCACCTCACTATCGTTTTGAAATCTCCGTCCTCTGAGATCCCACTACAAGTTAGAAAACAGGAAGTAGTCACTCGGTGCCAAGTCTGGACTGTAGGGTGGGTGGTGGATTTCTTCGAAGCCGCACTCCTTCAGTGCAGCCTTCGCTACAGAAGCCGTGTGGACAGGGGCATTGTCCTGGAGCAAGAGTCTCGACTCAACCTACCGCGCGTCTTTTCCTTGATGGCGTCTCGCAGTCGGTGCAGGAGTGAAGCATAATAAGTCGCATTCACTGTGGTGTTCCTCTCTTTGAAGTCGATGAGGAGGATCCCGTGAGAATCCCAAAATATTGTTGCCATGATCTTCTTTGTCGATTGCGTGACCTTGGCCTTTCTTGGGGGTGCTTCTCCTTGTTTGCGTCATTCCATCGACTCCTTTTTCGAAAGGGGATCATAGTAGAGCACCATAGTCTCATCCCCTGTGACAATTGACTTCAATATTTCTTCTTCGTTCTCTTGACAGAGCTCCAAAAACTCTTTGGCACAGACGACGCGCAGTTGCTTTTGAACCGACGAGAGAAGTCGTGGCACCTATCTCGCACTGACCTTTTTCATGTGAAGGCCCTCGCCGATGATGCAAAAAAACGGTTGTTTTGGAAAGCCCCAGCCTTTCTGAGATTTCCTTCACCTTCAGACGCCTGTCGCTCAGCATTTCCTCCTCGAAAAGAGACTTTCTTGTGTCTTTTCTTGTGTCACCACTTCCACTGGACGACCATCGCGTGGATCATCTTCAATGGACTCTCGCCCCAGTCGAAACTGCTTAGCCCAGTCTTTTACCGTTGTGTACGACGGAGAGGCTTCCCTGTACACGTTGTCCAGTCGCGCTTTAATTTCGTTAGGCGAAAGTCCCTCTTTTGTCAAGAATTTTATCTCGGTGCGGTACTCGATTTTTTTCATTTTAACTGAAGAGTGCACCCTGGTTGTTTGAAATGCCGCTCTCCAACCGACAAAAGCATGGAGAGGGTTGAGGGTGGTGCTCCGGCCCTCCAACAGATGGCGCCACGCGTCCTTAATCGCATTTTCAAATTCGCGCGCATTTTCTACCTCGGGCCGGAAACTTATGGAACCCTCGTATCTGTACCGTGGAATCCGACTAAAGACCATCCGTGTTCCCATCGTTGGAGCTGTATATGTTTGTATTACTGTAAACGTTTGGTACCCCCAAACATGAACACTGAATAAAAATAAGGAAGTCGCACGTCTTTCGAGTTGCTCTCCTTCTTTTGCTTGTCTCCATCGTACATCCGTCGTTTATTTTCATCGCTATAGTACATCCGTCTTTATAGGCACGGATGTTCCTTTCCAGTATCGATGCTCACTTAGGCGACGTCATGTTGGGACATGCGAGTCCTCCGGAGCCCACGCCCTGGACAGCTCGCTGGCCACCACCAGATGTAGAGCATTGTTCTACTCCCCTGACGGCGGTTGGCGTAGTCGCGCGTTGACGCCGCGCCGCGCTTCGCCAAGTGGCGTCGAACTATGAACTCATCGGCGCCGGCTCGCGATGCGCGGCGGTGCGCCGCGCGTCGTTACGCCCCGCTCCGTCGGACTCTAAGCCAGGCTTCACGGCACTCTGAATGTCTCGGAAGTGCTGACGGAGGCCCCGGATTGTCAAATATCTCGAAAACAAGCCGTAAGCATGCACGTGACGGGGGAGGAATGAAGAATTCTTCACAACAAACCGAGTCTCCGATAGGACTGTTGCACGCCGACATAGTAGACCCGGAAACTATTCGAGCGACACTACGACGTCACTCCATGGGGTTCAACCTCCACCGGATGGTTATGAATCGCCCGTCACTATCAGCCACCACCTGAAGTGGGGTGTGCACTGCTCAGTCGAAATGTCTGTGCATATCTGATGTAAATAGTATTCAAGCACCGTAATATGCTAAATGCTCGCCTGTCGAGAAATGCCCGCATCATTGTGTGTTTGGTCGCCTAATAATGGCATTACTGTATGCATGCTTCAAAAAGGAGTGGAAAAAATAGTTCGCATTATTCCCAACATCCGTGAGTAATGGTTCTAAATTTGCAGCACTCATTGGTATAAATTGTCTATCCTTCGATGTCAAATTCTCGTTTGTGAACCGCTTGACAGCCAATATTTTGTAGATGCTATATAAAGTGGCGTGCCGTTCACAATAATCGGCGCAAATCAACGTCTGTCGACGAGGTCAGAGATAGGTGCATTTCCAGTCTACGTAACAAGTTTATCTGTGTACAGCAAGAAGCGAGAAATGGCAGTTCAGCGTTTAGGGAATTTCGTATACGATGAGTTTTGAACACTTGGAGACTACTTTGCGGAGGGCACCTGCCGCGCGTTTTCTGTGGAGGATCGTGAGACCTCAGATAGGTCTGCCGTTAACAGCTGACGCTGCAATGTGTGAATCTCCCCCGAATAATCTGCGCTCTGTACATGCGACATTTTGCCTGTGCACCTCCCCCAGGCGAAAGGAGAACAAGTTTTGTGAACGGGATAGATCCTACATTTATTCAAGTGGCTCTCGCAGATTCACACATTCTTCTGTCCTTCAAGAGGAATCGTATTTTTGTGACTTAGGGAGACTCCGCAGCAAAAACTGTCAGCGTTCTCACTGCGACACCAGTCCGTTAGAGATGAGTGCGGGTATGAAAATTCGTACCCGCAACCGCACCGCACCCGCGGGACCACGACCCACATCCGCACCCGCAGCAATGTCATTGGTGCAACCCGCATCCGCTCCCGCACATTCCGACGGGTACCCGCATACCCGCAGGTGCACCGCAGGCCAGTGCGCACGCACGTTTCAGTTATGCCATATGATCGTCACAACACGAACTGATTTATTGATGCTGGATACACTGTCCACTAGCGAGCTACTTTTCCAACAGTCAGACGCCGTGGCCACAGTTGACATGGTTTCCAGCTTACCTACGCGAAGCGAACCAGTCCCCGTGTCGAAAGATAGCCGAAATTAGCCCTGTGTTGCAAACATAACAAAAGAGTGACAATAACAACAACAATGATGAATGAGGAGTTTAAGCGCCAGGGGCGATACCCTACCCCATTTACCCCTGAGGTTTTTCCTTTCTTTTTCCTTTGTTCTAATGGATATACCCCCCCCCCCCCATTTTTACTGCCCACACTACCAACCTTCCCAGTCTCATAATCAGCTGGACTCTCACCCTCCCTTCCACAAAGAGTAAGGGTACACTTATGCTGCAGCATCACTGCTTGCACATGGCACATCGCTGTTTGGCGATGACGAAACAAACACATGTATCTCTGTGGGCGCGTTCATGCTGCAGCATCGCTGCTTGCCAAAGATGCACGCCATGATCATCGCCACAACAATGCTGCCAAACATGTTTGAACATGCCCGGGGACTACCTGACTTCTGGCGATGACAGGTCAAACACAGAGCTTTCTGTTGGTGCATTTACCCTGCAGCCTGGCTGCTCGCTTATCCTCGCCGCTGCTTGCCGCTCTGCTCGCTGCACCTAGGAATGTAAACATGTTTTTCTTCCTGGTATCATTGATGACTGGCGTCTTGAAATCCGACCTGCGATTAGTTGTGATGAAGTCGGTTTCCTCCTTCCCACTTTTCCTCGTTTCCATCCTTCCACAGTGAACGCTGCTAGGCGACTGATATAGCGAAAGCGAGCAGCATCTTGAGCAATCTGCAGGGTAAACGCACCCTAGCGGTTATGCGAGCAGCGATGTGCTTGAAGCTGCAGCGAGCAGCGAGCAGCGATGCTGCAGCATAAATGTACCCTAAGAAACGTGGTGCCAGTAAATGGCAAAGCTAGCACACCGCGGAAGGACTGGATGTGGAACGTCTGGGAAAATGTTTTTTGTACAATGTTCGTGGCAAATCGGGCCAAACACCAAAAGGCACAGGCTGGTTCTGTGTCTGCGGGTATTGCAGGTATACCCGCGTAATCCGCGGAGGCAGTGGGGGTCTACCCGCGCTTTACCCGCAACCCGCGAAGACACGTAAATTTGTACCCGAGAGGAGCAAACCCGCACCGCGCTCATCTTTACAATCCGTACCGTACGATATTTCAGTGAATACAATTTGTCGGCCCCAAGTGGGACAGATAATTAGAAAAGGAATATTTTCCTTCGAGTGATTAGGCGCTCCTCGACAGACAGAAAAGCAGTCAAGGGACACTCAGCTTCCCCTCACTGGTGTTCTTAGTGTACGGCTTTCTGCAGGGGGGAATATTTTAGAACGAAATCGAGGAAGCAGATGACTGATCATCCATGTGGCACGAGAAAGTTACAAAGCGCGTACCTGAAAAACAGCCGGTGGTCCATACGAGACCGCTGGTGACGTCACGCAGGATACATGAAGTAGGAGAGGGAACCTCCAGAAGTTTCGGTTTCGTTTTGAGCTTCCCAGCTCTTTTGGCAACTAATGAGTCCCCGACTGCCAAACCAATTTTAGTTCTCATTTCCGACGAATGTATCGAACTTATTTACACATCCATTATAATAGTTTCGGATTCTCTCAGAGTCTCCCTGTAATGACCACATGCACGTTTCGGAAGAAACTGGCAGACCTGCATAGTTGTTCAGTGCATATCTCATATGTAGATAAAAATCATGTCCCACGATATGCAGTGACAATATCCTTTCGCATCTGACAAATGATGTCAACGCGAACGTCATCATCACAACACAGTTGGTTCAGCAAGTGAGACAATTTGAAGTCGCTCCCTTCTCACTAAAGGACTGTAGTTGACACTCTTGCTTGTAATACGTACACCAGTTTACAAGAAAATAAATGACAACCAAGGAACATGCGACGTTGTTCTGCTAACTCTAGTATTCTTCCTTTCAAGGACACAGAAGCATCTTTCAAGCAATTAGCTAGCTGCTTGCGGAACGGAATGGTGATGTTCGCACACATGGGCGAGGTGAGTTTCCCACCCGATAGATAAAAAGTGGAAATTATGAGAACGAAGACCTTCGTGGACATTTTGAACATAGCAATGTGTAACTCAACTTCCTTGATTTCATCCTGGTTACTGCATTAGAACAATTTTCAGCGTATCAACTCATTTAGCACAAGAAGCAAAAAGGCGGTTGGAATATCGAAACATGGTAGCCGTCCCAAAAGCCAGACAACATTTCTTCCTTGTTCCCAGACAACATCGGGGATTCAACCCGCCTGTATTCATAACCTGCTAGCATTCCTGTCAATTATGCTATACTGACATTTGATCAGGAATAGAGAACCGCAACTACGATTCTGGCCATCATCAGCGTCTAGTTGTTGTTACCTCTGCTGTGTGACTTTTCGGGCTGCATTTCAATATCTAGGCACCCTGATGCTTGAGCTAACCTTGTCAACATCTGGATCTAGAGTCAGAGTCAATACTTTCAATCTCGCTGAGAATGCTGGAGCATTGCAATGTGGCCGGTGTTAGTTACTTGTCGCAGGTTATTCAGAAAAAATACTACTAACTACAAGAGAAAGTCTTGTAGTTCAGCCCCAATTATCACGTCTTTCGTCACTCATATCGTCCAGGGAAAGCGTTCTCATTTTTTGTGAAGACGCGTCAGGTCGCGAATCTTACATCTCACTTATTCATTCCATTTTGCTAGTTTGCACAAAATTGACTACTTGCTGACTTCCATGACGCCCGAATTTGCGCGTTGGCGACTTGGCTATTTTCTCTCTCGCTACATTGCGGATTCTCCTTGGCGCTACAATGGAGACTTTTGCTTACTTAAACCGGAGTAAGGGTACAAGATAACGGTGACCCAAGCTCACCCAGGTAGACCAAAGAATTGAGGGTAGCTACTCTTTGCGTAGCGGAAGTTTCTTTGAATGCGTTCCTGAATAGCATATGCAAATATCCTACATGAGTACAATATAGAAACAAAATGTCATGGAGCTGCACCCACAATATCCGTAGCATTGCTTCTTCGACGGTCGGAAGTATGGGGGAAGTAGCGGACAATGACTCACGCGATTGAGCTCAGCACCCAAAGATACTTCTGGCTGCAGCTCGATCTTCTAAGCAACAACACACATTTAAAAAAAAAACTATTGGGTTTGTGGAGCCTTAACTAGTGAAAGGGACTATCGCATCCGGAAAGATTTGAATGATAGTTTCACAGCCTACTTGGCCAAATTTCTCTTCCTAAAACAACGTAATTATGAAATGAAATGAAAAAACGAGTTTTAAAGAGGTGCACTCCCTCTGCAGCTAAGCCCGAATGACGTAAGCGGGGCACACGAATGGAAGCGCAAGCGCAGGTGATTGTCTGCGAGTTCGTCTGCTTCGCGTTCGCACTGCAACATGCTAAGTGAAAAAGACTTCAGTGATACACCGACCTGCGCTTACCAGTGTGAGTGCTTACATGACCATGTTCCCTGGAGCACGCTGTTACGCTCATGGCTGTACAAACACGTACGACGCTGACAAGAAACAGCATTCCAAGAGCCCGGCGGTCGGACACTAAGGTCTCTTTGCCGCTTCTTGATTAGCCCTGTCCGCGTCACAGGGCGCTCGCTGATTGGCCTTGTCCAAGTGACGTTTCCAGAGAGGGGATTCTCCAATGCTATCAACATCCGTCGTCTGCTCTTGCCATGCATTACATCAAATTGCACAGACAGACTCCAGAAGAGAACAGAGCAGAACAAAAGAAAGACAGAACTCCACTAATATGGGTCGGATCTACTGTCGGTGTCTACTGTCTACTATATATTGTCGGTGATGGGCGGGGAGTAAAGTGGCACTGTAGTTTCGGAATCGACCACGGCGGACGCGATAGTCCCATTAAGCGTCTGGTAGGCACGCGGTCGAGTTTCCCCTGAGGAGTCCAACAAGGACCAGAGAGCAGCAAGCTGGCAAAGAAAACACAAAAACGGTTCTTAAAGGCTTACTTTGCTCCTAGCGTGCAGCAGCGTCATCTGTTCTGCCGTGCTTCATGAAGCGTTACAGGAGCAGTCGAACTCACTGACTACTACCGCCATTCTTGTCAATTTTATCACTAATGCCAGTGGTTTTTACCGCGTTGTGACATCTTTGATCAGCTTTGCATATAACAGTCGGAAGCACTTGCCCTGTTATACGCCCTTACGGTTCTGTACCGTGACCGGTTTAGGAATAGTATTACTCGTCAATTTAGTTGGTAAGCACGCATATTTATGACTTGAGATGACCTATGCAGTGATACATCATGATATGTCTTCTTAGTCCTATAATGGTCTTGACATCACATCAAGAGAGCTCGTCAACGCTGCAATATGCCAGGGTTCTTCTCTCGCTTTTCAGAAATATTTTCAACGTGCAAACTATACTATGGAGACGCTCCGTAGTATCGTGCAAGATATGGAGGTACGTGTGCATCAGATTCATTCAAACTCAAAGCTGCAGTGTAAGTACTGGTAATTACACCTAGTACGTTTGTTGTTACATTTGATGAGAAGATATATGTCACTCAGGTTGACGGATGATGCTTCTAACAGCTTTTAGAAATGCAGTGCCATCTGCGAATTTTTCATCGAAGTGCATAAGCAACAAAATCAGCAATGATCGAAAAGGACACGTTTTTTACATTTGTGGACAGAAAAGAGACTTGCAGAACCTTTTGCAGAACACCCTTTTTGAGACCAACCATTCTGTTATCCACAGATTAGGAGAAAATATGGCACAATTAACGCGAGTCCTTCGCGATATTTCACAACAGCGATAGCTGTCGAGCACACCTGAGACATTACGATTGCGTCTGCGGAGAGCAAAGACTACACACGTCTGCGCATGCGCTGTGGATGGGTCACTTTTCTGCTGTCTTCGCGTTGTTGTCTTCGCCACGCATATTACGCGCGGATTATTTTATGACATGCATCCGGTGTCTCTCATTTTAGCTTTGTGGCCATTGTTTACGAATGCAATTATCAGCTGAAATTTGCTCAGCTAACGACACCTTTTTGTCACCATGAGAATTGCGTGTAGACGTAGGAGATGTACAGGTGGTTGGACAATACAGCCCGGGGTGCAATGTGTCCCCGCTTCTTCCAAGACGATCCTAGACTCAAAACTTCCAGCGCTGGCTGGTTACACGGCTGCATTTGCACGGTGAAGAATGTGACTCTGCCACCATATGGGGCACATATCGGGCGCAACATTGAATATTGGGATTTGATATCTGCAGTTTGTTTTTCGTCTGGTGTTCCCAAAATTCTTGCCATTTTAGGTTGACCACCGTATTCAAAGCTGATCTAAGATCCTAACAAGGCATTTCGAAGGGAGTCATCTCAGCAGAGAGGGCTGCTGCGCTGCGCTCTCAGTACCCTGTATACCAGTGTGGCTCGGCACCCAACAGAACTTCAAATGATAATCCCGGATGACCACCACCCTAGCTAAATATCGTGCTCGTTGTACCAGGTGTTTTTTTTCTGTTTGTGTGCATTGCATACGGTCTGGAGAGTGGAAAGAGAGTCTTTGTATATTATAGAGGATTTTTTTTATTTTGCAATATGAAATTTAAAGCTAAAACGACTGCATAAACCTCTCCTGCTGTAAATATTAATGCAACATTCTTCAAGTGATGACACCATGTACATGTACCCGGCACCACGGCACATGACACTGCAGTACTGGACTTTGAGCCGTCTGTATATATTTCGATGTGTTCTGGAAAACTTTGATATCTTCAAATTATTGCTGCAATACTTGCCTAGGAGTTTCATGCTTGTCATACGTTAATAATGAACAATTGTACTCTGGTGGTGACTGACACAGAGGAATCATCTTACTAGATTCCACAACAAAATAGTTATAGGGAGTGAAACCATAGTGTTCAACATCCATTGCAAGTCGCATGCTGAACGGAGCTGCGACACTGGGTCTATTGATAAAAAAAGCGATCAAAACATGTGCATTTCATGCAAGAGAGTGCAGGGTGCTGAGGATAACATCTCATTTTGGGAGCATATAATGCCCCAAGGTAAAATCGACGCCTCTCAGACGGCATTCTTGAGCTTCAACCTAAAGACTTTCAACCGGAGAAGTTCTGAAAGCACCTAATATCAACCATAGTCCTTGACGGTGTATTGGGTTTAGAGTTTTGAGTACTGTCTGACGGGCTGAACCGTAGACAATGCTCTCCTAATCAAGTTTTGAGCGTATTGTCGAAGTATACCCTAACGGCACTCCAAGACCTGTGTGCCAATATTTTTACTAGATTTAGAGATTTTGTACATTAGCCTTCAAGCTCTTTGGGTGAGGGAAGAATGTCAGCGTTTTGTCAAATATGACCAAAAGAAATTTGTTTTCAGACTGAGCAGGAAAATTATGGGCATCAAGTTTGAGGCTGGGTGGTGGAAAGACTCCCGTAACTCTCGAGAATTGGACAGAGAATATTTGCTCTGCTGAAAATTTAAACCCCTTCTCGGAAGACCATTTCAGCATTTTTTACCCCTAGCTGCATTTGTCGCTAGCACATTCTTAGGTTTGTGGAACTACAAGATAACTGAATATTATCTACATACAAAGAGTACTTTATAGACGGTGGAATGCCACCAGCCACACAGTTGATTTTTACCAGAAATAGTGTGACGCTTAAAATAAACACCTGTTGCACGCCATTCTCTTGCACGAATGGACATGACAGAGTTGTTCCCTCTTGAACTCTGAACGTTCTGGATTCGAGAAAGTTTGCTATGCACCTAACGGGGCGGCCTCGTATTTCAAACAAGTAGAGATGTAGCTGTATAACATGCCGCCAAGTGGTATCAATGGCTTTTTCTATATAAAAAAGACAGACAAACAGCGGTCTCCTTGCACAAATGCCTCAAGGATGATCATCTCTAGACGGATCAGATGATCCATGGTCGAACGCCTCGACCGAAAACCACATTCTAACTCAGCTAGACAATGGTTTTCATTCAGGAAGTGGACCAGCCGGTTATAAACCATTCGCCCAAACGTCTTGCCGAGGCTATAACTGCTTGGATTAGAAGCATCCTTTCCGGGTTTCAGGAATGGAATAACTGTAGTCATTTTCCACAGACCTGATTAAAAAATTTAAGCAAGCATTTTTTGAACTCTTTGTATTGGAGCAAGCACTTTAGACTTTTGGACAAGCATGTGGCTCAGCATGTAACATGTCACCGGATCTGGGCTTGTAGCAGTTGGTTTTACAGATGATAAGCCTCTCAACCGCTCTATAAATGTAAAGGCCTGGTTATATGCAAGCCCACACAACTACCAAAGGGAAGTTTTTGTTTCTCGACCCTGTTTTTATATTTGAGGAACTGGTTACTGTAGTGGGAAGAGCTTGAAATGCTTTCAGAGTGTTGCCCAAGCGGATTAGCCTGTCCTTCCAGGCTTTCACATATCTGACCATTGATTTTCTAAGAGAGGTTCAGAGTGACTAATATATTATCCAAAACAAGTTTATCCCAAACAATTTTTGTTAGAGTGTTTGAAGATACAAAAATGCGCCAGGAGGGCCACTTTGCTTACTTGCACCTGTCTTTGCTGTTGCTTTTTTGAAGAGCAAAAGGTACTGTGATGTGGGGTACCTTCAAAATGTAATCCACGCATGATTTTGAGCTTTGCGATTATCCTCGCATTCACTGTTATACCAGGGTTTCGATCGTTTTGGGAGATGACCAGAAGTCTGGGGTATGGACTTTGTTCCCACATCTAGGACGACATTGGTGACAAAATGGTTTACTTCGCTAACAGTCACCCTATCAAAAGGTATCAAGCATAATTTGCACATTTCGGGGAACTGATTCCAGTTGAGTTTTTCACTTTTAAAACCACTGGCAACTGATCACTTCTAAGCAGGTCTGCCTCTACAGGACATCTATATCTTCAAATAGAGATGGAATGCAAGAGGTTAAATCTCAGACCGAGAAAGAGTGCCTTGCGGAATATAAACAAGGTGTTCCATGTAAATGCGGACATATTTAATATATATATATATAAATGTTTGTAAGTCAAACGTCGACATGCCAGTACTGGACAGCTGTTTCGGCATTATTGGGCCTCATCAGCAGTACGCAGGCAGGCAATGTTTGTGCGGATGGCGTCAGAAGGTCACGTGGCACGTGACCCCTCCCGTCACGGTGTCCTAAGACACCTCTGAAAGCCCAGTGCAAAGCCTGTCAAGTGTATAAGGGAAAAAAATAGCAGGAGCTCTTTGGCTGCACGTATAGCATATGTTTGTAAGTCAAACGTAGCCATGTCAGTACTGGACAGCTGTTTCGGCCTTCTTGGGCCTCATCAGCAGTACGAAGGCAGGCAATGTTTGAGCGGATGGCGTCAGAAGGTCACGTGGCACGTGATCCCTCCCGTCACGGTGTCCTAAGACACCTCTGAAAGCCCAGTGCAAAGCCTGTCAAGTGTATAAGGGAAAAAAATAGCAGGAGCTCTTTGGCTGCACGTATAGCATATGTTTGTAAGTCAAACGTAGCCATGTCAGTACTGGACAGCTGTTTCGGCCTTCTTGGGCCTCATCAGCAGTACGCAGGCAGGCAATGTTTGAGCGGATGGCGTCAGAAGGTCACGTGGCACGTGATCCCTCCCGTCACGGTGTCCTAAGACACCTCTGAAAGCCCAGTGGAAAGCCTGTCAAGTGTATAAGGGAAAAAAATAGCAGGAGCTCTTTGGCTGCACGTATAGCATATCTTTGTAAGTCAAACGTAGCCATGTCAGTACTGGACAGCTGTTTCGGCCTTCTTGGGCCTCATCAGCAGTACGCAGGCAGGCAATGTTTGAGCGGATGGCGTCAGAAGGTCACGTGGCACGTGATCCCTCCCGTCCTAAGTCAAACGTCGTCATCCCAGTACTGGACAGCTGGACATCCCAGTACTGGACAGCCATCCGCTCAAAAGTTGCCTGCCTGCGTACTGCTCATGATGGCCGTAGTGATGATGGCCGGCATGGTGACGTTTGACTTACAAACATATGCTATAAGTGCAGCCGAAGAGCTCTTGCTAATTTTATTTTCCCTTCTACATATACAGGGTATCCCAGAAAACGTGTCATTGAATTATAATAAAAAACTACACCACCTAGAGTCATGCGGTCAATGGCATTTGTTCTTTCTGGGTTTTTGCCCCCTCCTCATGTGAATGTCGTGTAACGTAAGTTTAATTATGTAAATTTTTGCCAGCTTAAGTCGGAAATTTGCCTAGTAAAAGTCACTTTTTTACCCCACCAATGTGAAGAGCGTGTCTAATTTAGTCAATATAATGATAATTAGCAGAGATATTCAGGAGCTATCCCATCGGAAAAAAGAGCCGAACATCATGCTCTACGGAGGTCGCACAGAATAGCGCACGATTATTTTTTTAGCGCAATCTTTGTCAGTCCGACGAAAGGAGGTTGGAAACCCAGCCCTCCCCGACATCGCAGAAAGAGATAAAACAGGCACGGCTTATCACGTCTGACTTTCGCTGGGATAATGCTTTCCCTCTCCCAAGTTTAGGAACTCTTACTTTTTCTACTATCACTCTCTGGGCTGGCTTCGGAACCTCCTTTCGTCGCACTGAGAGCGATTGCGCTCAAAACGTCATCGCGCGCTATGGTCCGGTGCTCCGAAAAGCATGGTATTCGCCTATTTTTTCCGATGGGATAGCTCGTGAATATCACTGTGAATTATCATGAATTTGAGTGAATTCGGCACGCTCTTCATATTGGTGGGGTAAAAAGGTGACCTTTACTTGGCAAATTTCTGAGTTCAGTTCGCAAATATTTACATAATTAAACTTGGAGTACATGACATTCACATTAGGAGGTGGAAAAACCTAATAAGAACAAACGCCGTTGACCGCATGATTCTACGTGGCGTAGTTTTTTTATTATAATTCAATGACACGTTTTCTGGGACACCCTGTATAGGGTTATGCTGGGTTGTAACCCTTCCCACCCTTCTATAAGCGATTACCCACTACAATCCCCCTTAGTCCTGTGGAAGGCGACGCTGTCGCCGAAACGTCGACCCCTGTAACATGTAAATAAACCTTAGTTCTCTCCCGTAATTAGTTGTAATAATTTTTTAAACTCTCCCTCAAGGCTTCTGAATCCCTCTTTACCTTTTCTGTGCTTATATACTTACCTGTCCATCCGTACCTCCCTGAAGCATCAGCATTTATATATATATATATATATATATATAAAGAGGGGAAAAAGCCATTAAAGAAATAAGTAAATGACGCTAGACGCGTTTGAAATTCAAACTTACATATTAAGATGGCTTCTATGGCTGCAGGGGACATGTGTTTCGCCGTGTTTGCGGCTCGTCAGCCCTGGGTAGCTGCGCATCGTTCGGGATTGGCAAACCAGGGGTCACTCAGCGAGCGATATACACCTGGGAGGGTGACCGAGCACTCCTCAATGCCACAGTGCAAGCCAGTGAATTATAAAGAGGGGGAAAAGCCATTAAAAAAATAGGTAAATGATGCTAGACGTGTTTGAAATTCAAACTTACAGTTAAGATGGCTTCTATGGCTGCACGTAGAGAAACAGATACTCATTGAACGATGCGACAGCACCAGAGGACACGTGTTTCGCCGTGTTTGCGGCTCGTCGGCCCTGGGTAGCTGCACATCGTTCGGATTGGCAAACCAGGGGTCACTCAGCGAGCGATATACACCTGGGAGGGTGACCGAGCACTCCTCAATGCCACAGTGCAAGCCAGTGAATTATAAAGAGCGGAAAAAGCCATTAAAGAAATAAGTAAATGACGCTAGACGTGTTTGAAACTCAAAATTACAGATTAGGATGGCTTCTATGGCTGCACGCAGAGAAACAGATACTCATGGAAGGATGCGATAGCACCAGAGGACACGAGTTTCGCCGTGTTTGTGGCTCGTCAGCTCTGGGTAGCTGCGCATCGTTCGCAATTGGCCAACCGGGGGTCGCTCAGCGAGCGATATACACCTGGGATGTCCTCTGGTACAGTCGCATCGTTCCATGAGTATCTGTTTCTCTACGTGCAGCCATAGAAGCCATCTTAATCTGTAAGTTTGAATTTCAAACACGTCTAGCGTCATTTACTTGTTTCTTTAATGGCTTTTTTCCCTCTTTATATATATGTATATATATATATATATATATATATATATATATATATATATATATATATCTTGAAAAGTTGGAGTTGGATCGGACGGCTACGTAATTATAGTTGAAATAAATGGGAGACAGAAGACGAAAGTAGGGGAAGTAACAAAAAAGGGGTTTATTAAAACTTAAAAATTATAAAAGTTAGGGAGGATGTCTACGTTACGGCGGAAGCTCCGCCTTCTTTGGGACGAAAGAGCTAAATGTGGCCTCGAGGCAGATAAGGGGCTTGAACAACGGGAATCTTACCTAATTTACAAATTCCGATGGGCCATTAACGAGGACCCTGGCATGCTGTCAACAATAAGTTTAACAACCTAGATAAGACCCTGTTGCCTTTTCTCGTTTCAGCCAGATCAAAATCCCCACTGACCCACAAGGACGATGACTCCACTCCTGGACCTGACACAAAAGCGCTCTGGAATTTCCCCAATTGACAACCGCCAGGTGGCGGGAATTTCCCCCAACCGACCACGTCATTCTCAAGCCCCTTATCAGCCTCGTGGCCACATTTAGCTCTTTCGTCCCGAAGAAGGCGGAGCTTCCGGCGTAAAGTAGACATCCTCCGTAACTTTTATAATTTTTAAGTTTTAATAAACCCCTTTTTTGTTACTTCCCCTACTTTCGTCTTCTGTCTCCCATTTATTTCAACTCTATATATACATATATATATTTGCAAGTTAAAGGTCGCCATGCCAGTACTGGAAAGCTGTTTAGGCCTTCTTAGGCCTCATCACTAGTACGCAGGCAGGCAACGTTCGAGCGGATGGCGTCAAAAGGTCACGTGGCACGTTATGCCTCCCGCAGGGTGTCCAAGGACACCTCTGAAAGCCCAGTGCTATATGCTATACCATATGCTAAGCCATATGCTATACGTGCAGCAAAAGAGCTCCTGCTAATTTTTTTTCCTCCTTATATATGTATAAGTTCAAAAAAAAAAAAAAGACGCGGAAACAGATTTTAGGGAAGTCACTAACACTAGTATGTTACATAGGGAGACTTTAAAAAGTAAAATAGGCAAGGGGTCGACGTTTCGACAGTGGCACTGTCTTCGTCAGGACAAAAGATGCGTAGGTGGTTACACATTGCTTAAATAGGTTTCGTACATGACGTCATAATCGGTACGGGCAGGCCACAGGCGTTTGTCAGTGAGTCAGATTCGGGAAGATTCCAGAAGGTGAAGTCCGGGTGTGATGTCATCCGCCGTAGGTCACTGTTCGCTTTGGGGAAAATTCCTGGGCAGGATGAGCGCTGTTTCAAACTTCGCTAAAAAAAAAAAAAAAAAAAAAAAAACGACAGAAAAGAAACGAAAAGTGTAGCTCATCTAGGCGGCCAGATTTCTTACCGTTGAAAGTGCTCCCAGATCTTCGTTAATGTTTGGTTGGAATTTGTAAATGAGATAAGATTCGCGTTGATGGAGCTCTAGAGGAGGAATTTCTGTCTAAGCGCGTAAAGAAGTCCGCGCTTTACAAGCGGTTCCTCAACGACATCTTCATGGCCACACTCAGAAGATGACCTAATCACATTTATCAGCGACTTTAACAAAGCACATCCGTCCATCAAGTTAACCCACTCTTATTCCCCTTAACTGAACTTTAACTTAACTTTCTCGATGTCCAAGTAAAATTAACCAACGGGGTCGTGTCCACAAACCTGTTCTGTAAACCTATGGACTCTCAACAGTATCTCGCATTTAACAGTTGTCACCCCCGTCATACTAAACTTGCCATCCCTTACAGCCAAGCACTTCAATGTCAATGTGGAATCTATGGGAACAACGCGTGGGACTCTTATAAAAAACGAGATATAACGATCCTCATCGATTCTAATTCTACCGTGAGTGATTAAACACGAAGTTTTTAATGTAGCAGGCTTACATATTTTCTTTAGCAGGTTTAATGCTGCCTTGTCGTAAAAGTCACTAACTGTACACAGCGCGGTAAACATGTTCAACGTAAAACGTGCCTTTTTCTGCTACGCTTCAATCTTGCAAATATTCCGCTCGGTGATTACGTCTCATATCGGACTTGCATAGTCTAGTACGTCATAACATAAAACTGATGAGATATTAATTAGACATTAATTAAGGAAACCCATCAACGAAACCGACATCACTATGTCGGTATCGGTTAAAAATCTAGTTGGTTATTTTTTTTTTGTTCGAAAAGTGGTCATATATTAAATAAATGGACTTCACGGATCAGCGCTGCTTCTGCAGCTGCAGAGGCTCCGGATGCGTGATGTCATTCCCTAAGCGCAGCACTGAGAGGAGAAATACGCCGTCCAGACGGCCCCATAACTCTACGAGACGAGCGCATGGTCGCTGCATTCCTTTTCTCGAGGTCACGCCCTCATTGACTCTGAGCTAGTGTCCTTCTCTCGTTTTTCCAGAGAGGGATACCTGGCATACTCACAGCATCCGGCGTCTGCTCCTGTTATGTATTCGATCGAATAAGATTCAAACTACGCCATTCTTTCATGTGGAATTTTCGGTACATGATAAGGGGTTCACGAGGAATAAAATGACAGTATAGTTCCGAAATGAACCGGCACGGATGCGACCATCCCTTTAAGATACATCCTTACAGCCCTATTGCTTCGAGCCTTTCGTGTTTGCCCCGAAGCCCTCGGCAGTTACTTATGTTCAGGAAAAGCTTCGTGACTGTGCTTTAAGTACCTCTGTTAGGCTCCCCCCAGTGCTATTGCCAATGACGACAAATCCATCAAATGATCCATAACTTCGGAATTGGAATTCACCCGAAGCGCGAGGCCCGGCGCGGATTCACCAACCGCGCATGCTTACACTCAAAATCGCGTGACGCTTAATAAGCGGCACTTTAAAAATACTGCCGCTGATGTCTTTTGCCTCTTATATCGAGCGTTACTGGAAGGCGCCTAGCGTAGCCTTCACCGACGCCGCCTACAATAGGCGTCACGGGGAACCGCGTGCCTTTAGCAGCACAATCAAGCATTTAGTCTAGGTTGTAGCGTGCGCATAAAGCAAGGATTTCATTGTGCCATTCCGCTTACGCATTAACGTGCCCCCCGATGATACTGCCTGATATTCTGCTACTGTCTGCACTTCAGCGCTTACGTTGCAGTTTCATATGTCGAACCACGACGGAAGTTTATAACTGCGCATTATTAACACAACTGCCGTTAATGCAAAGCAGGGAACATCCATTGAGGTAAGAGACACGAATACTTAAATCTCAAAATGTCACGCAAGCTAAAAGCTCTGAGAACTAAACGGTGCAGGAGTGTATTGAATATACAGTCAGAACCACGACCATCCACCAAGTCAATGAACGTGGAAGACGGCGTACGTATTATCCGAATAAATAATGCCCATCCTTGGAATAAGGAAAATAACTGCACTGGGTTTTATTTGAAACTGAACCTGGGACGTGCAGAGAGCATTGACAGCGCAAAGTGTCAGTGAAAGAATGGGCCAGCTTAGCTTATCTTTCTTTCTTCCCCGGTAGAGTTAGCGACATTTCGGAGAGGTAATCTAAAATACAAAGAATTTTTACAAAGTAGAGAACAATGAAGTTGGTATCTTGTCGAATTACGTGACCTGTAATGCGCTTATTTAGCGCGTGTTCTCTGCCGATTTTCATTCTACATGCACATGAGGATAACTTACCGAATTCAGGTGCTCCCTATGAAATTTGCCCCACTGGCTGCACAGTATCGCATCCTGAGACTACGGTCACAATGTGCTCCTCATAACAAACACCATAGTGAGATCAACGGCCGACAATCTCCTTACGTAGTGTAGCGTGCGTTGTTCGAGGGTGCGCGCAATAGAGGCATCACCCTGTCATAAGCGAACCGCCACTGTCATTCCGGTAAAACTCGAGGCAGTAGCACGAACCGCATGTGCCTCCGATGATGCCGCGGATGTCTTTGTTACTTTGCATCTACGACAACGACGATTGTACACTGTAGCTGAGAGCACTCCCATGGTGCATATGGTGGGATAACAGACGTCTAACCCAGAGATAAGTTAAACTTTAGGGCTAGGTTTAAAAAGTAGACGTCTACTAGACCTCTATGGGATGTTTAGTGAATGTCTGAATGTATATGTGTACTAGACCTCTACGGGGTTAGATGTTTAGTAGACATCTCAATTTGCAAGTCTACTAGACCTCTACAGTTTTAGATGTTATTTAGACATGTGCTAAAAATGGTCGACGAGACACCCCCGAGACGTTACAGGCTAAAATCTCCCTTTCGTGTCGTATAGCAGCTCTTATCAATTGTAGACTACACTTAAAGACTCAATTTCATGATTATTTTATTTGTCTATTTTTTTTTTCACTTGTGCAGGGCGGGGGCATATATGTATAGGTAAAATAGGCGCAAAGGTTCACAGGTTGGTGAGAGCTAATTAACTAGAAGCCGCCTCAGCTGGTATATACCAGGTCTAAAGTTGGGCTAGGGGTAGACGTTGGATGTCTAAGTTGAGACGTCTAGGTGGCGTAACCTTAGCTATGCTAGAGGAAGGCTAGAGAAACTCCCCTAGACATTAGGGGCTATAGGGAGACACCCACTTTACCTGTCAGTCGTCCAAATTTAGACGTCGATTAGACATTTATTATCCCATCTTTGGCAACATGCGCTGATATTATTCAGCTCGCACGTCATATCATTTAGATCACACACCGCTACAAATCTGACATCCTTCTCACTATCCTTGGGACTTTAGTGATGAGCACCCTGCCCGCCCCATCTAGTGAAAAACATGCTTCCTAGACGGCATGACACCGATTAAGAAATGCACACTTGAATGTACCACTTGCGTCGATGTTCTCCACAAAATCGAAGCATTCTGACGTTTAGAGCAGTGATCCAGAAGTAATCAAATAAGTTATACGTTACCTGCTGCGAACAGCCTTGGCGTTCCATCAGCCGGCCACAGTTAGCCGCATTTAAAAAGCGAAAGACGTGACGACAGTTGGGCGCAATGTTTGAGACGCCGGATGTGGTGGTCATCTACCTTCTTTCACATCACAATCTACTCACAACGTCACGCTGCAGTCGCTGAAACGAAATCGTCAAAGCTGTTTGACGGTCGAATATCACACGCAAGAAGAAAGGGAAGATAGCTTTGTACAATACTCTTACGAACTAGATTTGGCAGCGCAGCAATCCGACAGCGCGCCCCCGTTTCAATACACCTGCGTGAACTGCACGGAGAGAGGAGAGAGAGCGTGAGCGGGAAAAGAAAGAAAACACAGAGAAAACCCGCGTCGGCGTTCGTAAGGAGCACAATATGCGTTATACCGGTTACGTTTGCCGCTTATAAACGGCCCTCGCTGTAAGCGTCCCGTTAAAAGTTGTGCCGCTTACAATGGCTAGAATCACATTTGCCGTTTATTATTCGTGGAGAGCATTTCGGATATTATATGTGTGCTTTTTTAGCAAGCGTTGCCCTACCCATTTTCCAGTTTAGCTCACGGACGAACACCTAAAATAAGCGTTTTCTTTCTTTCAGGCGGTACAGTAAGCGTTTCCGACTTTAGAGTGTATAGCCGGACTTACGTAACCGGTAGTGGATACAACGGGTTCTCTGTCGCGCACCCGAGTCTTGGCTAGGACCAGGTAGTGACAACGGGAGAACTGTGCCAGTCTCAATGCCTGGCGCGTGTGCAGTTCAGCTCTCTACGTTACAGCTGGCAATGTACAAATGACGTGCTCGCGCAGTGATTGTAGGCAGTTGGATCCAACTGTCTACAATCACTGCTTCACAACAACTCGAGCTGTTGTAAGAATGACAGTCTGTTCAGATATATTTCAGCTGTGGGGCACCGCACACACGTGCATGATAAAATTTGAACTCAACTCATCTGTTGAACATCTACAGTTCATAGATTGTTGTGAGTCAACGCCACGTACACTAGGTGATGTGCCTGACCATGATAGTACTTGAAAATCTGGGTGAATGTACAACCCTGTGATTTGTGTATTGTAATGCACATAATAATATTTACATGCGCATAATGTAAAACTCCGGTGTTTTACATTTGCCAGTCGTGCCTGGTGTAGTCTTAGCTGTTCGATTTGTAGTAGGTATGCAGTCGCAATGCAATGCGGTAGGCAAACTCAGTACAAGTCTGCACTTCAAAAGGTGCTTGCTTCCAATTTGCCGATACTTGAAATCAAGCCAAAGCAAGTGTTAATCACTGCACTCTCGCTGTTAGTACGGGACTAATCGTCGTTCAACAGCTGCTCGCCCCCGCTAAGTGGCACCTTGCCCTGTTTGTGCAAGTTCGCTTTATCCATTGATGCATGTTGACGGCATTTGTACTTGAACTTTCAGGTCATATTGCGCATTTCAAAAGTTCATATTGCATTTCAAAAGTTTCACTCAAATCTCTCAATTCGATGTTCAACATGGCTAGGGAAACTAATGACGACATCGTGCAAGATTGGGGGCTAGAGCCCTACGCGGATCAGATTTTTCGCATCTGCATCCGACCCGCATCCGCAGCATACACAACCGTTTACATCCACATCCGATCCGCTGAGGAAAACGCAACATCCGCATCCAATCCGCAAAATCCGCACGTTTCGAAGGACGCGTAAAGACCGCCGGAAGCATGTTGGTATAATTTCCGATGCCCCATGCTGTCACGGAAGGAGTCACGACGACAAGCAAACGTAAACCTTTCATCAAACGCGATATGGTGAGACATCTGGAACTCATGGAACGCTACCTCGCTGGTGCTCGCGTGCTTCGAGACGCCATAATGCCTCTTCTCCCGTCTTGGCCGTGCATGGTCAAAGGTGAACCCGAGCATGTATGCGCTCGCTGTCGGCGCGCAATACAAATAAATTACTGGTGGAAAAATTAGAGCACGCGGTATATCCACATCCGATCCGCTACCGATCAGCTGCCTTTGCATCCACATCCGAACCGCATCCAACATCGAGCCATCCGCATCCGATCCGCACACCTCAGAAAGTGCTAAATTTCATCCGAATCCGTAAGTATCTTGCGGATATCCGCTTCCATCCGCGGATGGTGCAGGGCTCTACTAGGGGCGAGTACGGTTATACGCATTCAGTCTTCACTCTCGAAAAAGAATCGGATAGTAAGTGTAAAAAAACGATGCGTTTTTTTTACCCTTATCTTATACGTTAGCGCAGTACGGATAGATGCCGTGACGGATATTAAAGTTCAAAAATCGAACCGTTTTTTTACTCTTATTTTAAGAGCCAGTGTTTGACTGTTACTCCATCTGTCGTAACCTTACCCTGATACTAACACTTATTTATCCCCCGTATGTCTCATAGTAAGAGTAAAAGCGAAGGACACTGTGAATGTCAAAAGGGCTTCTTGACTGTCGTCTTAAGCATCTGTTGGATAAGCAACTGCCGGGAATGCTCATATGAGGTGGGAAGGGGGGGGGGGACGGCAATGCCACATGGCACAAAACGGGTTCCCGTTTGCTGTTGTGGCTGATCCAAAAGACGTGGCAGTTGGCTGTCAAGTACGTCACAATAGCCGTCACAATACTGCACTGCAAAATCGTATGACACAGACAAACGCATCCATCACGTGGATAACAGATATAAAAGGCATGTTTTTGCGCAAAGCAAGTAATATACAAGAGTACTTGCGACGGTCAAATGAAAAATAAGAAGCACGATAGCATCACTTGAACCGGGTTCACCCTCTCACAATAGCCCGCGTACGCCGCTATCTCATTTAAACCAAAACATCTGGATACATGGAAGTATTTCCCACAGGGTTAGTAGCACACATCAAAACCGTAATACAACAAAAATTCACCAAATGACTCCACTTTATTGGAGGAAAGAGTGCACAATAATAGATGCATGTGTTTATAGAATACCGCACCCATAGCCCGAAAATGATGAGGCATAAGGTACACGTGACCTAACATACAAAAAAGGGAACAGCATACTATAGCCATAAACCAACAGATTACAATAACTGAAACATTTTAGATAAATCTGATATGACATTTGTGCATCTTCACAACACTTCAGCACAACGAAATATAAATTGTAGACTAGCTATATGAGCTAGTAATTCAGTAGCTATAGGAGTATATGAGCTATGTTTGCGTTTATATTGTAAAAACATACAATAAGCGTTATATCACAGAATGAGACATCGAGGTACTCAGAGTATGAGACATATACAAAAAAAAATCTATAGCAGACAGGTCATAAGCTAATTATTTATAACAACTGCGGTATAGTTCAGTGCATTCAGACGCAGCGTTTATCGGGCAACGCATCATTATTCATGACGTAGTCACAACTTACAAGTCATCTTTACAGGTGGGTTGTATTGGCTGTATATGCATGACAGAGTAGAGTCCTGTGTACTTCTTTCAACAATGTGACGCACAGTTGAAATTTCGGGAGCACGATCTAATGCAGCTGAGGGTGCATGCGGGGTATTGTGCAGTGCAGCATGACTACGAAGAGCGTGTCCTGTTTCTGGGGATGCTGGAAATGGAAGTTTATTGTCAAAAGCGCAAAACAATGTGCTTGCTGGTATTGTCAAATACCTGCGCATGTCTGTTCAACAGTAGATTCCAAAGATATGATACTGTCTGAAGTATTTGAATGAGAAAGCTAATCTCGAAAATATGCTAGTGCCGTAATAAATGATGCCGGTGAGGTGCCCTTTGAGAGACCTGAGTCCATCTCCGCAGAAGCCGCTGACATGAAATAGTGATAGAGGTAACACGAACTTCAAAAACTACCTACTGTACTGGAAACACTCTCGTCTTTTAACATAACATTTAACTGAATATTGTTCAACTCATAAATCATTTTAGCTCTCTAAGAAGTGGCGCCACCACCACCGCCACCCGCATCACGTTATCAAAATTGTGACTGGTTTCTACAAGTCAGAAAATCCATTTCCTTCCTGTCAACACATCATGCTGCGCTATAATCAGCAATAATCATCCCAACTGATGCTACAAGAACGGACTGGGGAATCGTAAACAAAGGTGCTTCAATAGCAGCACCGAGAAAGGCACATCGAAGAAAAACGGAAGCGAAAAGAGCCTCACCTATGACAAAATCATCTGCTCGTACATGACCAACACGCATAAGGTCCCAGAACAGAGGACAATGGGCGACACATATAAATTGGCAGCGTGGGGATAGCTGGGCGAATCACAACTGTTTAAGCAGCGTCCGCCCAAGCAGCACAATGTACTGAAAGTCGAGTGCAATAGGGGTGGACGGTATGTGTCTTATCAATGTTCTTCAGTTTCACGAGTCTGTTCAAGGCCTTCCACCTACCCGTCCACCCCTATTGCACTCTACTTTCAGTACATTGTGCTGCTTGGGCGCGTGCTTGGCTCACTACATTGGGCGACGTTGTCTCGTTCGATGTCATTTCTTCCTGCCATACGTTTCACAGAAATGAAATTTGAAGTTCAACGAAACTCAAGACTCATAGGCGCCGACTGCGGGGGGGGGGGGGGGGCGCGGGGGGGCGCCATAGACCAGGGGGGGCGCCGCCTCCCCCGGGAAGTCCCGCTAAGAGACTGACACCAACCTTCAAAAATGCATCTTGCAATTCGTAAAATATGTATCCGCCCACCATACTCATTATCCGCAGTTGTCTCGCGACGTAAACCCCCAACTAATAATTATCATTATTAATACTCATTATCACAGTAGAGGGTGAGGCGAAGAAACACAGAGGATGACACAACACATAGCCTGAATTTCTCCCAAAGCAATCAGATCAATGAAACGAAGCAGTCGAAAAGGTACCAGCAGCTGCCAGTGAGGTGTAACGGTAGGATCTTCGGAACACATATTCGTTGGGAGCGGGTTCAACTCCCGCTGCTCCATTTCATTGACCATATTCATTATATTGCATATATTTCGGGTCAAATACCGATGATTCAGTGCATCTTGTTCTTTTTGCACTCAGTTTTCAAAGGCGTAATGCCTTCAGTTCTGCACATTTTCACTGTTTACGTTCTCTGTTTTCTCTTTTGTTCTGTTTTTTCTGTTCTCCCTTGCTCTTATTTCTATACCAGTTCTGCATACATCATAGGATCCCACCAGAGTGTGTGATTCTTCAGCTTTAGTTTTCATTTTCCCGGAGGGGGCAAGGGCGCACCGCGAAGTAAGTACTCTGGCGGGGGGGGGGGGGGGGGTTGTTTATTAAGAAAAAAGAAAGAAGGGAAAGGTAAGCCAGATGGATGTCGGCTTGTTATTAAAAAAAAGTGAAAGGCAAAGAAAATAAGAAAACAAAAAGAAGGAAAGAAAGGAAAATTAAGGAATTTTTGTTTTCCTTTTCTTCTTTTTGTTTTCTTATTTCCTTTGCCTTTCACCGTTTTTTAATAACAAGCCGACATCCATCTGGCTTGCCTTTCCCCTTCTTTCTTTCTTCTTAATAAACATATCCCCCCCCCCCCCCCGCCAGAGTACTTACTTCGCAGTGCGCCCTTGCCCCCTCCGGGAAAATGAAAACTCTCCGCCCCTGACACACAGTCCAAAATGTGACAACTTACATTGCTGGACGGTGCATGATATGAGACCATGAGACGCCAGAAGCCAGAGATCGTTAACCGAGCGAAAGGAAAGACGCTTTGCACACGGAACTGTGCACGTGTTCTCAGAAGGCAGGGCCCGTGTAACACATGAAAAACAATAGGCGTCAATATAGGCGTAAAGGGCTAATACTCCGACACAGAGCCTCAGTTTATCCGTCAAGACGAAGTCTTATTCGTCAGAATATAAGGGTAAATCGTGTTCCCCGTGCCATTTACGCATAAAACTCCGCCCTTTACGCTTACAGCGGACGCGTTTACGGGTACTAGGAATAAAACACAGCTTGACGGATACGTCGTCAGCCATTTTGTCGAATTAGTCGCTTAGTAAGGGTAAGATTAGACGTAAGCGTAAATTTATTAGTTTCTTTCACGAGAGTGTTGTTTCGTACAGCTGTATGCTTAGCTTGTCAATATCTAACACCATTGCTGATTTATAAGGGCCTTTTTCGTTAGGGTCGCCTTTGTGAGTATACGAACTCAAAAACGTATCCAAGATGGCACACGAAAAAGAAAAAGTTGTTGATCGCCGTCCCACGTCCGCACTACTTGCCTTCTACTTTTTAGCGTTCATCTGAGTTGTGGCATTAATTTGTATCACCGTGTCTATAGTGGAATATTTTAGGACGACAGTTCCTGATCTGTAGGCGAATACCGATCATCCTTGTCCTTGTATGTTTGTTATCTTTTGCAATTATGTGTACGTACACCACATTCGCGTCCAGTAATTTAGTGTTCCATATATTTCTTTGTCAGCTGGGCTTGCAAACACGCTCGCGTGGATTATCATGCGATTCTTTTGTTGCCGCTTGATAGTCTTTATCTTTTGAATTCCGTTAAAACAAGTGTCACAGCCTTGGTTCACCTGCTGTTCCTGTTTCAGGTCTGCTTTCTGAAGAACAACCTCGTGACCCGGGATGGGAACGTTGCCTTGGCTATTATCCGCTGGTTTCGTTCTACATTTTTTCGCTAGGGTAGATAACGGATGGCCTGGAATAAACATCTGACTACTCTCTTAGATCACTGACGAGAGTCAACGTTAAAGGGACTATGAAATATTTTTTCATTGTTTTCATTTCAAATAATACATATTTTTCTGAGTCTAGAACTGAAGTTTTACCTTCGGCATGCGAGCGATTTCATTCATAGATTCCTTCATCTGCGTCTACCGGGAGCGGAAATCTCAATAACGTCAGCGTCCGTGCTTTGTTTTCACCGTGTGGTCAAAGCAAAGCCATCATATGCTGTTCACTGTGGTGATTGTAACTTCGGTTGTGCGTCCGATATCTCATGGTTGCCGAGGCGGTATGGTTGAAAATATTCTTTTTCCGTATTTAGCACGTTTGTTGAACGCTGCGACACCGGTGTCCCTCTCATAGGCGCCGACTGCGGGGGGGGGGCCCTTGCCCCCCCCGGAACATAAACTAGGGGGGGGGCGCCGCCTCCCCCGGGAAGTCCCGCTACTGACACTGAAGACTGACACCAACCTTTGGGGCTCGGCGCGCCCGGGTCAAAAGAGCGAAGAGGCACCAACCCAAAAATGCACCTTGCAATTTGTAAAATATGTATCCGCCCACCATACTCATTATCACTGGTAGAAGGTGAGGCGAAGAAACAGAGGATGACACAACACATACCCTGAATTTCGCCCAAAGCAATCAGATCAATGAAACGAAGCAGTCGAAAAGGTACCAGCAGCTGCCAGTGAGGTGTAACGGTAGGATCTTCGGAACACATATTCGTTGGGAGCGGGTTCAACTCCCGCTGCTCCATTTCATTGACCATATTCATTATTTGCGAGCATTTCGAGTCAGACACCCAGGATTCAATACATTTTGTTCTTTTTGCACTTAGTTTTCAAAGGCGTAATGCCTTCAGTTGTGCACATGTTCACTGTTTACGTTCTCTGTTTTCTCTTTTGTTCTGTTTTTTCTGTTCTCCCTTGCTCTTATTTCTATACCAGTTCTGCATACATCATAGGATCCCACCAGAGTGTGTGATTCTTCAGCTCTGGTCCCTCTTGTCACTTCATCTTCTTGCGGGCTTCAGCTACGCCATGCTATCATTTTCTCCCGAGGTTGCTCTTGCTACGTGTAGGAGTAATAGTACCTCGCTGTGGAGTTTAGCACTCCAATCAAAAGGTGGGGCATATTAGGACGTATTCTATTATCCGTGTTCTCGCAGACTGTTGCATCGTTTCATGTGCCGTTTTGGAAACCTTCGCAGAACCATGAAAAACGTCCGGTAAAGGAAATTTGTTCCTTGCACTCGGATAATGACACACAAAAAGCGACAACCGGTATAACAGAACGTTCGTACACTTTTAGCGTCAGAGTTGGGACTTCGATGACCGATGTGCTTACATCAAAGGCAATTGGAAGTCTCTCAAACCTCTTTTGGCCTATTTATAGAAAAACGAAGGGAAATGACCGCGGAGGTCGTGTTTTTTTAGTTTAACGGAGGATCAGAATAATCCCGAAAATATTCCTACATGATGAGAACAATTATGAGAATGACCTCACGGTTTTATGCCCACCTCAAGGAGAAGCAAGAGGAAAGGAAAGTCGTGCAGAAGGCGTATAGACGTAAAAGACAACTGGTGATGATATAACTGCTCGTCGTATTGAGCCACGCTGAGGGGGGCAACGTGACGACTATCGGGGATCGTGCGTCATGGGCTGACTTCACAGGCAACTGCCGACATTTGTCTTCAAATGTTGCAGGAGAAGCCAGGGGAATCCCCAAAAGAGGAGCGAGAACGACATCACACCGCATGAAATGGCCATAAACAATTGTCGCGCGATGACTCGCGTGCTTGAAGCTGGCAATGCCCATCATAACACAATCTCAAAGAGTCATCCTAAGTGTATCCTGTGCACAACGAGGTACACAGAGACTTGTGCCAAGTCCCTCCACAGTGTATGCAGTGTACCGCTCTCCGTGGTGTGTTTTGGGCATTTTCACATGCAGTCAAAGGGGGCTCAAGTGGGTCGTGGATCATAACTCGTGTCACATCATCGAAGTTCCTCAGCTGGTTCATGGGATAAATTCCACCCGTTTTTTTTTTCTCTCTCTCAGCTGGAATTTTTTTTTTTAACATTCGAGTTAGGTTTTTGTGTATAGGACTGCACGAGAAGAGTAGTGGAAGTGTTCCCGAGAAAATGTGCAATGTGGCAATGTCGCCCTTTCTCGAGTCGAACAAAGGGTTAACGATTTGATCTTGGGTCTCGGCCACTGTTCGGTCTTGAACTTGATCTCGGCTGCTGCTCACCGGTGCCCGACTGTCAGCCCGAGGATGGCCCTGAATGTTGCTCGCCGGGTCCCATCTGCAGTACACAGACAATGAAACACTTTCTCTGATGCACAACTGAAAAACATGCAAGCCCCAACGTTTATGGGCAGGTTGCACTGAAGTTTCGCCCTGTGATCGCTACCCCCTCCAGTGTAGAGCGCCTGTACTAGACGGTCGTGTCCAGCGTGTCCCCTGCCGTACTGCAGTACCACGAACGTCACCCCTTTTGTGAAAACCCTTGAATTTTCAGAGCAGAAGTCTAGGCGATGCATGTCTGTGTACGAAAAAGCCTCGGGGTACACGACCACAAATGCCGCTGCACAATACGGTCCGAAACATCCCCAGACGTCGCGAAACAGGTCTGTAAGGAGATGGTGTTTTCCCCTAACTCAGTAATGACCGGCGGTGATGGGATGTCGTAGCGGGCAGATTTCGGTGGCTTACGCTAAGACAATGCCGGTAGAACTGGGGTCGGATTCACAAACGCGGTCGTAAGTTACGCTAAGATGCGCTAAGACGTCGTAGCCTGCGACGCGCGTACGACGGCGTCGTAAGCGCGATTCACAAAGCTATCGTAGTGGAGAAGGTACCCCCTTTGACGAGGAAGAAGAAGTTGCTCGCTTCCTGTCACGTGCACCTCGGAGACATACAGCCAAAAGGTGCGAGACTATGGTTTCGCTATGGTAACGATGACGAAAATTTGTGATCGCACCAATCAGAGTCGTCCCATTTGAAGAAGACGAAGTTGATCGTCTCCAAATCTTTTGTTACTGCGCGTGCTCTCGGTCTTTCGGTAGCCATAATGGATGCCATGCAATCACGGGCGAAACGCGTTCGATGACACAGCAAATATGTTCCCAGTATCTTCGTCTCGGAGAGGGGGTGGGTGAGGGTGTCTTGTAAACGGTGTGTGGCACTCAGATTTGCAGTTTTTATGTCTTCTTTTGCCTTTCTTGCAGGCAATTTGGAGGGGTGTTGGGGGTGTCTTAGCAGGGTGTAGGGGATGCTTTAAAAATCTCTGCGACCCGATTTTACGGAGCACAAAGTTGAAGCATTTGTTGAAGGTTACAAAGCAAAAAAGTGCCTCAATGTCACTTCGGAATGGTCTCGAAGGTTATGTGAAAAAGTGCAATGCGTTGGCGCGTATTACGGAGTCTTTGTTTCCCGTCTCCAAATTCACCGCTGCCAAATAACGCCGCCATCTTTCTTCGTAAGACTGCTCGGGAGCTCTCGCAGGATTCCGCCGTAAGCTGCGAAGATTTTGCGACGCGCGCCCTTCGTGAATCTACACTTCGTCGTAACTTTCCCGTACGACGGAGTTACGACAGATTCCGTCACACGAGCTCTTTGTGAATCCGGCCCCTGACTGGTAGGCGCAGTGGCGTGCGGCAGCTGAGGCCCGTCTTCATTGTCGTCGTCTCTGGCAAGAGCATGACTGCAGATACGCCGCCACAGGAACTCCCCAGACACCTGCTCAAAAGTGTCCGAGTGTGTTCATGGCTCTGCAGATGGGGATGGGACTTCTATGTCAACTAGCTCCATGTCAAATTAAAATGTATTTCATGACGAACTTTGCAAGCTTAACGATGAAAGATGAAAGTCACTGAAAAGGTTAGCCAGCTGTAGGACTCGAACCCACATCTTCTGGATTGATTATCTTTCATCGTTAATTTCTTAGGCAAATTGAGGCTTTGCATGTGTTTGTCCCCTCTATGTTGTTCCAGCCTCAGAACTTCGGTTCTTCCATTTGCAAGCTTGTTTCAAAATTTTGCAATTTTCTCGCAAAAGGATGTGTGCCAATCCGTAACATCCCCTGTGTTTGACGTCACGGCCAGTTCACTTCGCAGGCGGGTCGTCGCAGCCCCTGTTCACGGCCGTGGGTAATATAGAATATGTCCAATATTTAACGGTTGCAACATGCTTGTAAACGATTTTCAGCTTCATATTACAAATGGCGTATGCCTTAGTACATAGGAACTAATTGTAACCCAAACAGAGCAAAACTTCCCTCCGTGTTCCTGGGGATATCCTTCCCCGGAAATACGGATCTCCCTGGGAGACAGACATTTTTCCGACGAACATCCCCCACATCTCCGAGTAGCCACGGTTCCGACTTCCCACAAATATCCGTTGTTTGTCCTCACAAGAAGTCACACGGAAATGTGCGGACGTTGCACGTACTTAGTTGCATACGTGCTCAGGGCCCTGTATTTTCTCATTCTTTGATACCGTGTTACTGAGTTGCTGCGTAAGTGGACAGATTCTTACTAGGCCTCTAGGAGTTTCTTTTTTCGCCATTTTGTTCAGGTTCGGCCACTGCATCTTCCTTTCCCTGTTGTTCGTTTTTTGTTTGTTTCTCGTATTTCCGTCACGGACAACAGCACAAAGCTTACATATACGAGGTCTTCAAACCATGAAGATCACTTAGAAAGGCAGTGGCACACCTTTCAAAGCGAAAACAGATACTATATATTACTTGTCTCGCGAGCTACCACAAAGTCGAGAGTCCAGGTTGCCCGTGAGACAAACTAAAGGGTGAGGTGCTTAGGCTTAATGCGATTACGTATACCGATAACAGTGGACTGAAGAATTGCTTAACGTATTAACTCACGATGACGTAAAATCTGTGTTTCTTACAGCTTTTGGTGTGAGGCATTCAGTTGGTGCATCAAAAGTCCAACCCACGCCGCGACACACCTTGCCATGTTTCTCTCTCTCCTACGATAATGCTCCATTTAACATCCATTCAGGGACCTTATTCTGACAATTGTTCAAACGGCGGTTACGACACATCCTGCGAATGTACAGCTAGGGATGTCTATCCATGTTGGTCCCGGGGATGTCTATCTGACATCCATTTGAGGACGTGGGGGTTGGGATCTATTGCGGACGTCCGCAGGAGATAGTGTTCTGTATGGGAAGTGGTCGAAGTCTTGTCAAATATCCTTTAATGTTCGCTTCGAAAGTTGATTGCGTGTACTCCCATGTAGACGCGCACAGTCGCATTTAAACTTTCGTAACTGATCCAATATCTGCATAAAAATATATACACACGATGTGGCCAATGTTTTTGCACTGGAACATGAGTAGCTGGTTAGCAATAGTGTAGCTAGACCTCCAAGGGTGTGGTCGTTTTGGGGGAGGGGGTTGTTGAACCGCCGCACCTCCCTCCGGTGATCATGGGTACTACAAGCAAGTTAAGTACTAAAATATCATTGTGTTCCATACATTTTCTTAAACCTCTCTGATCCAAGTAGTAGGGGAACATCTGGTTTAATATGCACGTTCATCGTCCCTCCATTATAAGTGATCAAAGAGATCCACAATGAGTACTGCAAACTCCTGTTATAGTCCGCAATCAAAAATTTAATATAGCAACAAAAATGTTGCTGCGCAATACACGTAGTGCGGCTAATTTCTCCTACCGCGACATTCCGTTGGAGGCACGTTGAAACTATTGAATCGGTTCGTGGACCGGACCATTTATAATTAACCGGTTTCAACCGCTATAGTTGCTTCACGGAACTGCACCGGAACAGAGCCCTTAGGACTGAACCCGAACCAAAACGATAACCGGTTCCGGTTCATCTGTGTGGCACTGAGAGTTCAAACCATGTCTTGCGCACTTCATCATAGTACAATTCTGCTAATTCTCCTTACTTGCCGCGTATGAATGAAGTTGTGGTGAATGGGTCTGGTGTGGCATTGTGGTGTATGGTATGTGGTATGGTCGGGTGTTGGGGTATTAATGAAGTTGTGGTTCTATAGTGGCAGCTCCTTGACGAACAAGACCAATCCTGTGCTTCAAGTGTGAATGGAGGTAAATAATAAACGAGAGAGGAATGAAAGGAACAGCCTCCTTATCTCAGTATACTCACGTTTCATCGTAGCGCAATTAGTAGCAACAACATTCTGCTCAGTGCGGTCAGGGACATTCTTGCATATACGAAGCATATTTCACGGCAGTGGTTCGTAGCTGGATTTGTAACACATGGAGTGGTTAGCAACGAGGATTGTCCCACATTCTGCTATACATCCCTAGCGTGACACTTGATAATAACAATGTTATTATGAATTATTTCAGGTAATTAGTCATCGTACAGTTCCAGACTATCTTCCGCCCCATCTCTTCCCACTGTCCGTCTGGCCGAGTAACTCAGCGGCTAAAAACACATATGCAGCTCTCATAGCAGGTCATAAAAATAATGTGTAGGATAACAACGCCCCCGTGTATATGTTACACCTTACCAGTCGCATGACATCGCATCTAAACAGCGCGATTTGATTGAACAGCACAGTCGTCGTTCTTGTTGGGAAGCGCAATACACGGCAAAATCGTTCGCGAAAAGCGTCCAGATTCTTTTGCTTTTGCAATGTAGCTACAGCGTCTCGCTTCACAATATGCCCATCACCAGCCAGTGGTTATCGAAACGGCAAGTAAGGACCTTCTTTCTTCGTCTACTAGTGCCAACCACAGACGCAACCCGCCCTTGTATAAAGCTGTCACAGTGGCGCGGACCAAAGCTCAAGTGATAAGTAGTTTGTGGGCCTGGTATCCGAACGTCTTTTCGTTGATCGATGAACTACATACACTTCTGCCAGGCTACATTACTATTGTACTGCGCGAAAGACGAGGGCGAGAGTAAGATTCTAGAAAAGCGACTCTTCATACTGCCACTTAGCACTGCAAAGGACCTCTGTGCGTGGTCTATGGACAACAAATTTCGCAAGGCGGCAGGCTGCTTGCTACAATTTATTAATGCCCAAAGGTTGAAGGACCTGTGACATGTGTGCTTCAGATCATTTCCATATTCCTGTGTGTGTGACTTTTTTAAAGGGGTGCAAGCCAACTATTGGCTCATCTCTCTTACCGCTTGAAAAGAAAGGATGAAGCGCAAGTTCAGATAACATGTTATGGCCGCGCTTGTTTATTTGTATGTATAAAGCGGACGCTCAATATAGATTTCAGTGACGATGTGCCTAAAGGACGAAAGGAATACGAGACTCAGTCAAAAACACGTTGTCACAAGTGACTGGGGTCAGAGAAATGTGCCTAGTCTTTGCTAGCAAGCCAGGATTTTGTGAGACATCTATTAACCAGCCTCTCTACTTATTACTTACAACTGTTTTGACACAGAGAGCATCAAGTGGCTAGCCTTCTTGCGCACTGCTGGATACATTATAAATATGGCGGTCGTTTCTGCGCAGTTTGTCTCCCTTCTCTTCGTTCGCGCCCGTGAAAGATTCCACATTATATGCACCTCGAAAAGCAGCCCTTCTAATTACGACAGCTTCACTTGAGAATGCATCACATAGGCGGCGTGCTGTCACATCGGATACTCCCAAGACTGCCGCTGTAGTGACGCAGCAGCCCCCCTTTAGGCGTCGAATGGTCCCATTAACAGCACTATCTCTGTTTTATATTTAAGCCTTAGAGGTTTATTTGACATCCTTCTTTAGCTTAAGACAGAGTACATCGTACAGAATACATCTCAGCTCAGAACAACTCTTTTCCAAACATCTCAGTGTATGACGAAATTAACAACTCATCAGTTTGCTGTAACCATATCACCTGACAGAAAATGTGATGATGGAATACTGGTACCTACCACTTCGCTCATTAACATGTTCAACCCCTAAACGACAGCATAGCACGATACCAGCCACGCTACTACTCTTGCACGTCTTGCAGCTGAAGCACTTCGTGCCTTGTGTGCCGATACAGTTGAGATCGTGAGACATCCCAAGGAAACCAGACGTGTTATCAACCACAACAGTTACACCGGATCTGAAGCGTGAGCTACAATTCATCAAGGGACAACATGGAACGTGCCATTAACAGAAAGGTGGCAAGACCTCTAAGCAGATGACGAAATCAGCAATTTATGGTTGCTCCTTGTTTCTTGTTTTTCTTCTTCATGGAATGGCGGCATTGCAAAGCCACACGTGCACGGCCGCCTGTGGAACCTCACGACATGATACTTGGTATGAATATGATAATGGAAACAGAGTACAATTGCAACGGATACATGCGAAAGCACAGAAGTGGCTCCGTGTTACTGCGTAACTCGTTACTGTAGCTATGGTACTTTTGCAACTTGTAAGACTGGGTCGACACCTTTTAGCTTCAAGAACTACTCGAGGAACTCATCCCTCTTTTAGTTAACTTTATAACATCCCGTAATTTCAAGGAACCATTGTTTGTTTGTTTTTCAATGAGACAACATTCTTCTGTGCCACCAATTGCGCTTCCACAACGCCTGCTCGTCTTCTTCGCGACGTCATTTTTCTAATATGTACGAGGGGTGTTCTAGTCAAACCGGGACTTTCTGTCTCCTGAGTTTACAAATAGCTCGCGTTACTTCTTTTTCGTCATTTTCACCGCGAGACCTCCGCGTTCGCCACGTGGTGGTTCAAAGTTTGTGCAAAACAGAAGACACGTGCTGGACAAGATGGCCAATAACGAGGTGAGCGCGCACATCGAACAGCGAATTGTCATGAAGTTTCTCGTGAATGAAGGCGTAAAGCCATCTGAAATGCACAGAGGACTTCAGGCTCAGTATGGCCACGATATACACATAGCCGCAGCAAAGCATTTGAGTGGTGCAAACGGTTCCGAGACGGCCGTACATCAGTGCAGGACGATCACGGCCTGGGCGGCTCAGAGCCAAGTGTCAGAGTTCCTGAGAACATCCAACTTGTGGAGCACCTGACCCTCAAGGACCGACTGATCACATGTCTCGAACTGGCTCGAAAGACGAAACTTTCTGTGGGAACGTTGAACACTACCGAGGCAACGCATGGTGCGTGAGTATACGTCTCAAAGACGTCTAAATTTACACTTTGGGAATGTCTATTTGACGTCTAACAAAGTAGCTCTATTGCTCCCGTATCCGTCCCCTAGCCTTCCCCTAGCCCAGCTAACGTTACGCTAAAATACAGCTAATAGCCGGATAATTGTAGCATCGATGTATACCTTTTTTAGACCAAACGTCTAAAATGGGACGGTACTTATCTATCCACTGAGGCGTCATATAGAAATGTATTAGCCATCTAAAATTATACATATTTTATACCTAAATTTTGGCAATAGTGGCCCATATATTGGTTCGTCCATGCATATGTCACTCACATGCACTGCACGTATGTGTGGTTCATGCACAGTATGTCTTACGAAGGCAGCATGGAAGTTGGTACAAGATTGATTTCTATGATCATACCGGGCAAATATTGACTTCCAAACATGTGGACAAGTCAACAGACAGCGTGAGCACTTCCCCTCATTGCACAGCCACATACCAGCAAATCTTGGCACTCTTCCAAAATAGATAGTAATGTACATGTACACAAATCGCAGCACTTGTATCACTGGTAGCTGCAAGCGTTGCCTCTGTCTTTGGGTCCATGCTTGAGTGCTCCAAATGCAACCAGTGCTTTACACACGTGTGGGGTGATATACGGCTGTGGGTAGCAGGAAGGAACGTTTCCGATGTACTCTGAAAATAGAAAAGACAATGTGTGATATCACTATAAATGGATGTGTGTAAAAATGTTGGATGCAGCTTGCTTACTGCAGAATTGAAGTTCATGCATATTTTTCATTCATGCCCTCTGCAAGTGTCAAGTATTTCCCTATCCATACATGTCGGATCATAGTTGCTTGTGCAGAGTCCATTTGATTCCCGACTGACAATTCGAAGATGAAAGATTAGGTTACTAAAGAGATCGTGAAGTGACACATCCTACTCTGCAAATCAAAACACGCGCAAACGTTAAAAAGGAAATTGTGTGACTGAATCTGAAAAATAATCCTTCTGACAGTCTACACTTACATGGCATCAATCACATGAATCTGATGCAGTTCAGACACTCCAATGGTAACTGGAGCTCTTTGGCAACAAAGTATTTACAAGAGACTCACACGAGCATCAGATTAGCGATATTGAACTACAGCACAGTCAGATTAGAAACGGTAACGGTTTTTGTTTACCTGAAATGGGATCGTAGCTGCAGCTAAACTGAAGCGCCAACAAATGACCCATAGGACAGGCGTTGTATCCGTCAACTCCGATCCATGAGCCTGGAAACACCTATAAAATACATGAAACCATGAGGTACCCGCGTCAACATAATGTGTGCGGTTTTTGACAGCCAGATATCATACGAAAGAACTGCTCAACGTACGCACTGTAAAAACAAATGCAACAATTTTAACTATATTGCCCCTGGCAAAATGGTCACTGAACCCATATTTCACTGCAACAGTCAGCAGAGATTAGTGACAACAGCACAGAATAGTGAGAGCAGACAGCGTCAGACTAGCGAGCACATAGAACACAAGGGGACAACAGATCTAAGAAGGTAATTGTTTTCGTTTACCTAAAATGTGATCGTAGCTCCAGCTCAGCTGAAGTGCCAACAAATGGCTCACAGGCCAGGCGTAGTAATCGTGACCTTCATTCCATGACTCTACAAGCACCTATAAAATTAATAAAGACGTGAATCCAAGAGGTACCCGAGCCAACAACGTATCCAAACGATTGAATCTTAACTCACACATAGGTCAGTCCCAGAACTCCATAATAAAGTAAACACGGCGCAAAAGACAAAGGGACGGAGGAACAGACAGGACGAGCGTCTGTTCCTCCGTCCCTTTGTCTTTTGCTTCGATTTTACTTCATTATGCATTCGCACCAACTAGCCCTATCGCGTGTTCCACATCTCCATATAGATGTCGCAACCACACTGAACAGACAGCATTGAACGTAACCAAACGACAATCTTGTTAACACATTTAGGTCAGTCCCACATCTCCATTGTGCTCGTCACTCATTCGCAACATCGTTCTGCAGAGAAAGAAAACGACATTCAGCTGCTGTGCTCCAGAGCTCTATCGCATGCGATTGTGAAGACAAGCAGGCACAAATCTGAAAGCAAAGGACAAGAAAGAAAGATAAGTCACCCCTGAAACCTGAAGTCCAGAGAACAAAGGGACGTTGCCTCCCCACTACAGCAGCGCTAGTTGTCACCCTTAACGATATCGCTCATTGCATTGGACAGGATTCGGGAACTGTGCAGTTGACCGACAGATTGCAAGAAAACATACGCACGACGCTGTGCGAGAAATAAACTTCGAAACACTACTGTAGCGAGCGTTAGCTCCAGCAACTGAGCGAACAAGTTTGAACTCTGACCGTTGCGGATGGATGGATCGATAACGGCCTTCCCTTTGTATCGGGCGGTAGCATACGCCACTTAGCCTGTTAAAGTAAAAATAAAGCTACAAATTGCAGGCCGCGCCCTCTGCCGACGCCGCTTCCAAACTGGCGCGCTGAGGGCTTCTTCGCGCTTATGTTTTCGTCTCATTGCAGCATTCTTGCCCAGTCACATTTTCTTTTGCCTGCTTGAAACTTTATTTAGACTAGGTTGATCATGGGGTCAGTGCAAATAGCAATTGAATTTAATCACGTTGAGCCTCACGGTCGCAAGACACGCGGTTTGTAGTCGCCCAGTCATGACAGCAGCAAAAACAAACTACTTTCAGAAGTTTTCGCAGAGCACAGAGGCAACCTTGTGTTGTAGCTCCAGTGAAAATGGTTGCATAAATCTGTGATGCAATTCTAAATGTGGTCAACGTGTGACATGCTTTTAGGCGTCTAACGGTAGACGTCTACTGCGAAATATCTCGGCCATGTCTCGTAGACAACCCCTTCTAAGACGTCTAAATAACGTATAGCGTTATGGACAGCTTGTAGACGTCTAAATTTATCGGTATGCCTAAAGTCTCAAGTCAGCCCATTTTTAGACGTATACTAGCGCACCATGTCAGCCGCCGGCTCTAAAGCACCACCGGCGCACCACCTCCAAAACACTGTCGCCACCGGCGCGCCTGATCTGGGGATCTCTGATTGGCTGCACATTATATGTGTAATTATTTGAATGCTCATTGGTCTCCGAGAACTGTCGTCAGTTTCCTTCGCGCTGATTGAGGCGCGAGTATCCAAACGGTCGGTCGAACGGAGGAGAAAGAAAAACGACGGAGGAGACATCACGTCTGTCCGGCCACGCGTGTTCTCTCGGACTACAACCGTTGTGCACGCAGACGCTAGCGGGTAGTTTGAGGGTTTTGAATGCTTCAGATATAGATTGTGGCGAACTGCTAATGTGAGAACGGAATGGCACATCCACCTGATCATCACAACAGCGGGAAGACGAACATGACACGGAATCCCTGCACCTCCAAAGGACGCAGAAATCGTCATAGAGGAAGTCTGCACACTTTCCGACGTCCTGCAGGTGAACGCGAAGACAAGTTTGATTACTTTTTGTGACCGAAGGAAGTATATGCAAGTTTATCACGTTAAGTGTCTTACGTACAACATTTACGAGTCGCTCGGTACGTTAGCAGCGTTTAATAGTGCAGTGCAGTGCCGTAACTTGTGCGTTTCAGATATGCCGCTAATGAAGTTATGTGTGGTTATGCTAGTTGTCCCTCATCATGGAGAAAGGAAAATAAGGAGGGAGTGTGACGTCATTTTGCGCGATTCCGGAAGTTTAGGTGAGGAGAAGCAACTGGGACAAACAATTCTCCTCTCCCAGCTCTCCGCAGCTGTCAGAGGAGCTGTGAGTGCGAGTTTTGGTTTGCGATAGTGCGTTTCAAGGCTCTTGAATAGCGTGTGTTTACTGCAGTTGCACTTGAAACTTCATTTACATTCTTCAGCGTGTAGGGGATGCCGACCTGTTGCGTGCAATGCTGCAGATTGCGCTCTCTTCGCAAAGAGCCTGGAGTTTCATTCCATTCGTGAGTACATGATCATTATTCATATGCAAGAAAACTGAATGTTGTTAGCCAGAAATGCAGGACTTCATGTTACGGCTTCATTATTGCTTTCGTCACTGTGTAGGTTTCCAAAAAAACAGCAGCTAAGAGCAAAATGGATCGAGGCTTTGGGGAAAGACGTGAACTGGGAGCCGCCAGAGTGGAGCCAAGTTTGCTCGAAGCACTTTCACCCAGACGACTTCGTCCAAACGCAGTCTCTCGTCCGACTTCGTCCATGTGCAGTTGCCAAATTTTTCCCACAACATGAGGTAGGACGACATAAACGACGCAGAGCGCGCACGTGATACTTTTAATGCTTTCATCGTCAAATGGGTAGTTTTTGGGTAGCTTGACTGCTTGTTAGTTATCACGCTGGTAGCATGTCACACGTGATATAAATGTACCATACTTTACGCTCAGTGGTACAGGAAGAAGAAAATCATTGATTTGTATTTTCGCAAGGTGCGCTCTGGATACTTCAGGAAATATTTCAAACTAATAGATGTTTTCTTTAGCATGCTGGAACCACAAGTGGGGCTGAAGCTACAGCGGAAGGCACAATGGTGAGATAGTTATGCTTATGAATCTTCTTGTATAGTAGTGTACAGCAGCAAGAAGATACGTGTCATTGAATTTTAATAAAAAACTACACCACCTAGAATCATGCGGCCAACAGCATGCTGCATTTTGCCACCTCCTGCTGTGCATATCATGTGTCCTAAGCTTATGTAAAGTTTTGGGTATTGAACTCTGAAATTTGCCAAGTAAAGATCACTTTTTTACCCCACCAATGTGAAGAGAGTGCTGAATTTACTCAAATTCATGAAAATTGACAGGAATATTGAGGAGCTATCGCATTGGAAGAAATAGCCAAAAATCATGCTCTACGGAGGAAAGAGTATGAAGGTGATCGGGCTCATAAAAGTGCAATAAGTGCTGAAATGCTCGGTCAACGTGCTAGATATTAAAAGCGTGTCTAAATTCGCACTTCCACGGGAGCCGGGAGGATAGACATTTCTATGTCCAAGCACGTAGCGGGAGAGGTAGGGCAAACCGGAAAGCGCAATCGGAGCTGCACCGGAGCCCTGCGAAGTGACGTGCCACAACCAGAACAGAGGATCGGTCCGATGGAGGTATGGACGGCGGGAACGATGGCTAGCGAAGTTAGCGAGACAGGCCTTGCACATTGTGTTCGGCAAGTACGGCCCTTTTGGGTGCGTGCAGAGTTGAGTAGTGGTATCGGTATCACAGTTTAAGCGTCATTAGTGATATATTATCTGTGAGATCGTCCTCGGCGCCGGCAACGCTTTGCTTTCCAGCGGCACGGATGAACATGTTTACCGTGTATGAAGTGTTGAAGCCACGATATGGAGCAGCCCCACTAGGAACATAAATAAGGCATAAATAGTAAGAAACATAGCATGCATTTCGCAGGAACGTAGCAATCTGTATGCTTTGCGGTGCTTTTCCCGAGAAGATTTTTTTTCCCCGAAAAACAGCAATCGGAATGTGACGAGCACTTCACCATCCACCACTTTGCTTCGGTCTGTTGAGTTTCTGTAATGATAAAGTCACATATACGAACGACAGGACACAAGCAAGTGATGTAATGGGAAATAACCATATAGCCTACTTATTTATTTATATACACTTTATTTATGACATTTCTTCTTTTATTTATTTATTGAACAAATTTATGTGAGATGCGCAGATAGTATGCCGAATTTAAGATAATCTGCGACGAACTTAGGGAAAAAAAAGAAGTCACGTTTAGCGGAATGAAGCAACTAACGGAAGGCAACGCTTTCCACGACCAACGGATGGTGGCTCCCTTATGGTAACCCTTCCTCGGCCAAGTCCCCCGGGGTTTCACTGAATATCCTGATCTGCAGCGAGGATCCCTTTTGGAATGTTCAGGATTATTTGAAACACGGTTATCAGCTCATGCGCGAGGGGGTCACTGTGGAAGATCTACCCGCTCGGCAGTCGTTGTGACGTCAAAAGTTCACACCCTCTCACGTGAACACCTGTCACACCCTGTGAAACTTCACTACTCCGGTGATCGGATTAGGATTCAGTATAACAACAACCCAGTCAACACACATGGTTGACACAATGTAAAATCCACGTTGAATATCGTTGAACAATGTGAATCATGAATTGCGAACATGAATTTTACGCAGATTTTACGTAAAATTTCAACATGCGAATTGTAATGCAGGAATTCAACGCTGATTCGACACTCATATACCAGCAGTGGATCGGACACGTTATGACAGCGTTGATACTTACGCTGGAATTTAACGTAACCAAAAACGTAGAACAAACAATCTTGTTTCTGCACAAGTTTTATGTCAGCATTTCACATGCAAAGTGTACACGCAGAAGATACCCTGATTTATCATATGTAAGGCAACTGCATTATCCAATCCAATCCTATCCACGATCCAATTCAAGTCAGTTGCTTTCAAAGCGAGGATCGAGGAAGCCGCACCAGACGCCATTCTCCTCAGATCGTAACCGCCATTAACCGATGCTAGCGTTTCAAGTTTATTTCACTTTTGCGGCTCTTTCTTTGTTTCGTGGCCGGTTTTGATTTCGAACCGGGTGGTGCTGGTGACTGTGATATCGGTAAGCACATGTTTCACTCACACTGCTGGGATATACGAGTCGGTTATGACGGTTACGAATGGCTCTCTACTACCAGGAAGCTGACTCAGAGATTATCGTCGCTGCTGGCAAGTCCAGTGTGTGCGGTGTATGAGTGATTCGTAGAAAGCGCAGGTATCTGTACGTCGGATTTGGGTTCATAATTGTGTTTACATTTGTAGTGTGTGGAAATAGGGCACTATTACATGGAGGGCTCCCGAACTGTTTTTCAGCGTTGTTGGCCGTTTCAAATATGTTCGTGTGGTAATTATTGTCAGTTGTATTTCAGGACAGATGGCGTTGCGTGAATGAAAGGCAGATGTTGAGCAAAGGGCGAGCCTGTACACAGATGTAACGTAGGTTTTCTCTTAGCTGTTCGAACTGATCTTTTGTGTCGTTTGTGTTCACTTTTATGCAGGCGTAGTCGCAAAGGAAGAAGACAGCCTGGATGTCGAAACGATGTGGCTTCCCGCGATGTTCTAGTGCCTTTCAACAATTAGAACGGTCAGTTAACTCTCCTTATTGTTCACGAGAGAGCGTATGGACAAATGTATCAGTGCTAATAAAATGTAAGGAGAATAAAACTTTACGGCAAGCATATTTTTGTGTCAATATTTATGACTATTAGAGGACATTATGCTTATTTGTGAAATAAAAGCATCGAGAAATAACATGTATTCAATATTAATTAAAAGTGTAGTTTCGTTTAATTAGCATTTTCATCGCACGTTAATTATACGTTGTCAGTTTGCTGCTAATTATTCCACTTTTTCAACATCAGTATACGTTGAATGAACGCGTGAACTACGTTTCGGTGGCATGGAATATGCGTTCTGGTGGCTCTTAATTTAACCCGTTTCTGGCTGTGCCATTAGCCAGGTTGAATCAACGTTAGTTGTCGACGTTGATCCTGCATTCACATGGTTTCAACGTGTTTTCAGCGTTGAATTTGCAATGTTGTGTTGACTGGGTAGTTTCAATATAAAAGTAGGACTACCCTACACTTTTCACTCGTGGCAAGGCACAGAAGAAAACTCTATGAAGTTATGATCTGCAACAACAAAAATATTTGGCATGTTGATAAAGCAAGAGAAGGTTGTTCGGTTGTTGTTGGTAGGGTGTTGGCGTGTTGGCAATATAGATGAGGGGCAAACACAATAGACAGTGTAATGGTGCAAACTCTCAATTGAAGGTTTATTCAACAGAACAAGAAATGAAAGCATGAGTAGAAAAAGTCGTCGGAGAAGGTAGAATCGGGAGAGCAATAAAGAGAAATGACCGTTGTGTCCGAGATAGGGGAACTCTGCAAATTTAGGACCAATATGATGTGGTAACCTTGCATGGCTTACTGTAGCTGCGACACACATTGAACAATTCAAGTAGTGGGGTCTTCAAAGAGAATGAACTTTCCCTGTTTCACTCGGCATTCAAGCGTAGAGGATGCATCTCTAGAAAATTAATTAGCGTTCCTTAGTCATAACTATACCTCCACAGGAAGTATTCCTCTACCCTTCAAAGAAGCTAGTAGTTCGCATCGGTTTCTTCACCTACTGTTGACGTCATACTGATGTTCTGCACTTGTCCAAAGACTCCAAAAATGTCATAAAGTCTGCTACACGTAGAAAATCTAGTGCTTCCATTGGTGGACTTTGCATACCTGCTTTCAGCTATTTCTGCCATGTCAACTTGAGTGCCTGGATCACACACACACGAAGCAGTCTGGCGCCACTTCAACACTGTAAGGCACCGAAAATTGCATTTGTTGATGTTCACAATGTTCAGTACGGCACAAGTAGGATAACATAAGTTAAATGAAATACGTCACCAGTATATTATAATTTAGACATATGTGACACCTGTAGATTCCTGAGGCGTTGTGTTGAACTGATCACCTCGGTGAAGCAAAATCACTGGTTACTGAACGGCACTTCTTGCTTCTGGTTCTTGGTTCGGACGTTTTCGCAGTTCGCATTCTACGGCATCTTCGTAGTCATCGGCAGCAAAATTAGCTCAGCACACACGACACGACTGTTGTATCTGTAGTGGCCGGAAGTGTAGACATTGACGACCGGCCCCAGCGCCTTAGCTTGGCTCGTTGGCGCGTGGCTACGCCGGCTGTTTAAAAAAAACGAAACTCGCGCCAGTAAAGGCGCCGCACAGGCCATGATGTTATGTCATCATCAGGGAAAGAAGCTCGCAGGCTGCGCATTACCACAACGTATGCCTTCAGGTGGGGAGCGCGGGCGAGTGTGTGTCAGCTGAGAAAAAAAAAAAAAACGAATGCCGGGTCCTAACAGAAAAGTTAGTAGACCCTGAGCAGGATGCCGCTGCTCTAGGAGACCCTGAAAGATCGCGCGCAGACCTAAGGCAAGGCACTTCACTTTGAAATCGGGCACCAAAAGGCCGCCATCTACGCGAGGCCGATACATACGACCTCTTGATACCCATTGTACACGGTTGCTACGGTTGCTACAGAACCGCCCCAGATAAACTGAAACGCCGCACGTGTAGCAGCCTGAAGAGTAGTCCGCGGAGGGATTGAGATATTGGCTAAATACCAATATTTACTCAGAAACCAAGGCGCGCTCTGCAGGTAATGAGGAGTACGAGCTCTTTCAAGTCCCGGAGCACAGGAATACTACGCATATGGACACGTGCCCAGGTACTGGGAGATATTCCTGAAGGCAGGAAATCATACCCAAGAACGCGCACGGCATTCTTCACAGGAATACCAAAGAGTGCAGAGCACGACGGGATGAGGTTGACGAAAGGTAGTGCGCTTTTATCTCTATTGATCTGTGCATTAGAAACCCTACCGTAGCTTTCAATTACCTGGAGAACATTCCCGATAGCTTCATGAAGCACACGATCAAAGGCCTTCCTTTGGTCAAACGACACTAAAACACAAGGTCGACGCCGACTATGTGCACAGTACAAGGCGTCTCTTAAAGCCTGCGTATGAGGCGTGATGGACCGCTCAGGGACAGCACAGGCCTGGAAAGGAGGAATGACTGTACCAAGAACTGGAGAGATGCGTTGCAAAATCGCTTTTGATAAAATTTTGTAGTCAGTATTAAGCAGTGAAACAGGATGATAGGCATTCGGGTCTTGTTTTTTGGAAGCATCCTTGCACAACAAGGTGACAATGCTCTCGCGCATGGACGGACAGAGGAGACGTCGTGCCAAGCACTGATTCAACAGAACTGTCAAAGGCCTCCGAAGAGTGCACCAGAAGCATTTATAAAATTCAGCTGGGAGGCCATCGGAACCGGGGGACTTTCCGGTGTGAAGAGCTTTGACGGCAGCAGTATATTCGTCCACAGAGAACGGAGCTGCACTGAGCTCGATACGTCGTGCGTCCGGCAAAAACGCTCGACCCTCGACGTCGGCAGGCTGCACGGAGTCAAAAAGTGCCATAAAATGATAACGCAGCAGTGATCGAACTCCATCAGGGTGCTCCTGAACCGAACCGTCGGTTGCAGCAAGTTGCTCGATGACACTGGGAGGCCCACGGAGGTAACGGCCAAGCAAAAGGCGAGAGCACTTTCTTCTCGCGACCAGCGCTCGACAGTCTGTGCTGCCGCAAACTGGTCCCAGAAACGTAACCTCAGAGAGGCTAGCCTCCCTAGCACGTCCTGTATGGCTTGATCATTGCCTGGGCCTCGCGACCCAAGATGGCGCAAAATAGACAACACTTGCCGGAGGTGCACAAATTCCTCCCGGCTCTCCCTTGCACGCCTAGCTCTCCATTGACGAAAAAGTCTCGCAGCTCCTAATTCGGTCTCTTCCCACCATACCGGTGAGACTAAAGTGTCAGCGCAGCGATCAACAAGGGACGCTTTGACGTCGTTACGAATTTCTGTGTCTCGCAGTAGCTCGGCACAAAGCCTCCAACAGCCGGATCCGGAACGAGAACCTCGCAACTCAGTGAGCGAGAGACGCACACCCTCGTGGTCCGAAAGATCTCCAGAGGGAAGCACATCACATTTCAAAACATGGCTACCCAAACAAGGAGAAACGTACAAACGGTCAAGTCGGCTATGTGCACCCTGAGCATTGCACCACGTGTACTGGTAAACTCTAGGATTTATGTGCGAAAATGCATCTATGAGTCCTAGGCCGCCAACTAATTGCAACAGGCCCTGGTTTACAGGCCTGCTTCCACTCCCATGACCGTCGATAGTGCAATTGAAGTCCTTCGCAATCACAAGGTTTGGGTTACCCACCATGAAATAATCGAGTCCCCTAAAAATTTCGTACGGTCACCACGGCGGACCGGAGCGTACAAGTTCACAATTCTGATAACTGTGCCCGCTACGTCCAACTCAACCGAAATAACGCGACCATCCCAATCGCGATCAAACCACTTTACCACGCCGCGACAAGATGGAAAAATTATAATGCCAACTCCTGACCGGCGAGGTGAGCCATGACTAAAAAACACCCTAACATAATGGTTCGCCTCTAAATTCCTGACAGCCCTTGCTGAAAGAAAATGGGTTTCTTGCAGCAAAAGAATATCAATGGAATGACTAGAAGCCCACTGTAATACTGAAAGTTGCTTAGTACAGCGAGAGAATTTTGTACAATTCAGACAATTCAGCGTAGCCACAGAAAGTGCCATAATTTGAAATAATGCCCTCACAAAAACTACCATTACACGAATGTTGCTTCCTATGAGACAACAGCTGACGCCTCTGCCTCCATGTCAATGTCACCATCATTTTTACGCTCGCTCGTCGCTTCGCTCGTCACTCGTCGCTCGAAAGAGATACGTCGCTCGCGAACCAGCGACCATCATCTACAGCAGGCTCTCCCCGAGGCACCTTCTCGCCCCCTACTATGACGACTGCATCACAGTTGTCATGGTCACACTCATCATCACTTGAGTCGCTCGGAAGCGGCACGGAAACTACGGAGGACATCCCTGCCTCCACCCCATCCACTGTGTTGGGAGCGACAACAGCTGCAGGCTCCAATGCCGCAGAACCCGCGACCTCCGACACTACATCCGCAGAAGGCGCACTCTCTGCTGGTGCAGACCCAGCGCCACCGGTCTCCGAGACATTTGGAATGCCCACCACACGGGACGCCCAGGTTTTCACCGAGCATGACTTAGCAGCATGGTCTCCCCCACACCTACGGCAGGGTTTCTCACAGGTAGCATGACCTACCTCCCCACACCTAGAGCACACAGGCACCGGGCAGGACTTTTTAAAATGTCCTGACTGCCCACACCTAAAACAACTTCGCCGCATGCCTGGGTAGCGAAACATAAGTCGCCTACCCCTAACGCGGATGAAGTTTGGTACCGGGGACTTCATTTCCATAATCACACGGCGGTTGCCGGTCTCTATGAAATTGCGTTCAGGATGGTCGTATGTCTTGCGGACAATGACCTTTACTGTGCCATACTGGCCCAGCAGTGAAACAATGTGCGCGTTATCCATACCAACCGGTGTCTTAGACACCGTAACTATGGTGAGGTTGGTTTCCAAAGAAACCAAAGGAATGGCAACACCATTTACATCTACAGAGGCCAAACCTTTCAGGGTTGCAGTCCCTTGGAGAGACATAGCTTCGAGCTCAAAATCTGACTCATCCTGGTGCTGAAAAGATCGTATACAGCCAGCAGGAGCCTCTCCACCAGAGCGAGGAGCAATTCCACGCTGCCGACGGCAGTGTTACGCGAAAATCGAGCGGCCGATTGGCCATGGCACACACACACACGCCAAAAGAATGACACTAGCCCATCACCAACAATAGAATCACAAGAAAGTAAAACCCACAGATATCAGAAAATCAGAACAAGGACAGAATCACTCACCGCAGCTCAGCTGCGTCGTCCCAAAGGTGTGTATTGTCATCAAGCAAGATAACTACCAAAGGCTGAAGACAGTTACTGCGGCGATCACCGCAAACGCGAAATTCCAGTCTGGCGACTGCTGCATACCATCAGTGCCAGTTATCCAAGTTTGCTGGTGTGACGGATGCGTTTACAATAAAAAATTTCGTCACAGCTGCTCCCCTAGTGGCACGCGATGACGACGACGCTTCAGTTAACTGATGCTGGTGGCACCATTCTGTGAAACATTGTATCGATGAGACAGGCTCCTTTTGCACAAAATATGTTAATTGAACATGTGGTAAGATAAGATACCAATAACATAAGTTACCAGTGACAGTAATTTGGTATAATAACGCGCCTATTTTAAACCTGGCGAGTGTCAGCATATCTTTAAGAAAATGATTTTTCGGAAGAAATCTTCTCGTTAAGATCCAAGAAAGATCCAAGAAGGAAACCACGAAAACATGTGGATTTGCATAAAAAAATAGGAAGGCCAACCTCAGGGGCAGGCTTCCTGTGCCATCTCAATCATACTTGAAAACAGAGCGTCGAACCGAACGGGACCGGAACCGAATTTTTAGCTGGAACTCAACCGGAACTGAACCGTAATTACTAGCGCCCTCTTGGAACTGAACCGGTACCGAACCGATATAAAAACTGTAGTTACAACTTGCAGGTTCGGGATACCGGTTCGGTTCGGGTTGGTGTGTGGTTGAGGGGGGGGGGGGGTTGTGGTGATTCGAGAGGTCTGCCTGCCTACATTGGCGGCGACATGTTGCTCGCAGAAGGGATGAAAGGGAGTCCTGTTGGTTGAAACACAGCAGTAAATACATCAGAAACATAACCAATAGATCTTTCATCATTTTTAGTGGGTACCTATAATTTTGTAGCACATTAGAAGCTCGAACCGGTTCCGAACCCGTTTACAGCCTGTGAACCGGTTAATCGAACCGATATGTGTGAACTTCGGATCTGGACCGGAACCGAAACTTTATGGCCGAACCCGAATCCGAAACAAATCGAAACTACATTTCGGTTCCATGCTCTGCTTCAAACACATTTTGAATACCCTGAACTCTCGCACAGCGACTAAGGCTTCGCCTCTGTCGCCCCCTAGCGGTATGTGGTGACGACGACGCTTGAGTTTCGAAAAGTGAAATACCAATGTTGATTATAGTGATATGGAGGGGTGCTCAATCTGTATTGCGCCATAGTATGAACTATCGTCGGGGAAGTATATTTAAAACCTAAGACGATGATTTTTGAAAGAGCTTCTGAGTTAAGCAGCCTGAGAGTTGACGTAGGCTGAATGTACATTGGGCAGAATGGCGAAACCATCAGATAATAGGGTAGCTGATGCCCTTAAAACTGGCAGACTGTCACAGAATACTGAGACGCATGGTCACCATGTCAATGGGCTTGCCCGGTTCAACTCCACCTATACTCTATCGAACGAAATAACGGCATATAGGGAATAGTTTTTGCCGAAATTTGGCATACAGGGACTGTGCGACAAACTGGTCCCGCCGCGATGCGGCCTTCGGGGAAAGTACCTCGCGTGATAGCCGCCGGGTATCCAGCTTTGTTTACCTGTGAAGCCACACTGGAACTGGTGCATCGCTAACTGTGCATGCACCTAACAGAACACTTCATTGTGTACCAAGTGTTTCATTTCTCGTGATTTGTATGCTTTCAATACAACCTTGCATGGGCTGTGCACAGCACTCAAGAACGCCCTCGCGGAACTTGACAACCAACCTTTTAGTGTTGAGAAGGCACTGGGGAGCTGGCCAAGGCAGCACCAGCAACCTGCGCTGTGTGCACTGACGACCTACCTCAGCTGCTTTCACACGTCAAGCGTCCTGGAACAGCTGGTCGCATCAGTGCGACCTACGTTTCCATTTTTTTCTTTCTATTTCTATTTCTACGTGCACAGCATTGCTGAGCACAACATGAGACAACATGATACTGCACTTATTTTGTTTTAGTTTCGATGAACCTGAATGAGGAACTGCAAGATGACCAATTATTTACAGTTACCACTTTCGTGATGCTGAAACGCCGCTGGATAGTGTATCACCGTCAAATGCACCGGCCAAACGGCAACCTATTTCGAGATAATGATTGAGTTGTTTCATCGCCAGTGCCCAGAGCCAACATTGTTCCCGGTAATTTGCTTTACGAGTCCCACAGTGAGAACCGAGATATTACGTTGCCCAAAAAGTTTACTACTTACGCACCCACCTTCATTTCACAACTGTCGTACCGCAGGGCCACTGCGGTTGCCGAGGTAAATACTCGTATATATAATTTCTTCTTTGAGGATCTCTTTAGCGTTATTTTATCAGCAGATACTAGAAAACTGCAGCTCAGACAATGTGTTGCGACCACACGGGTTTATCGGTATGGATAAAACGGAACGCACGATATAGATTTGAGTGACGAAGCTATGTGCGCAGCAATGTGTCTAAAGGCCGAAAGCAATACGAGACTGAGTCAAAAACATGTTACAAGTGGCAGGAGTCAGAGAAATGCACCTATATAGTCCTCGCTAACGAGCTAGGATATTGTGAGACATCAAATAACCATCCTCTCGACGTATCACTTACAGGTGTTTTGACACCGACAGACGCGAGTGGTTGTATCTCCATCCCCACTGTCATGTGCATTATGAACACGGTGGTTGCTTCTGTGCAGTTTTTCTCCATTCTCTTCGTTCGCGCCCCAGAAAACTTCCCCATTGTTTGCACTTCCGAAATCAGCCCTTCTAATTACGGCCGTCACAACGCAAACTACGGTTCCAATTGAGAATGCATAGAACGGACGGTGTGGTATCACGTCGGATGCTTCCGAGTCCGCTGCTGGGCGGCGCTGTCGTGACGTAGCAGTGCGTCTCCTCCTTTAGGTGTCGCACGGTGGCTATTCTTGTTAGATGTGGTTTTTCTGAAGCGCGTGTATTACGCGAAAAAAATACATAGATATACAACGATGTATTTCCAACGTTTCGAACACATTGTTGTGTTCTTGTTGTCGATATCGGGAGAAAAAGAGACTTCCGAAATGCCGCTCTCAGCTTGAAAATCACTATATGACGGTTGTTTCACTAAAGTCTCTCGGCTGAATAGTTCGTAAACAGGTGGCTATCCCAAGGTCGTCTTTCCAGTGAGCATCCTTGAGACATCGGCCAAGTATGAAGCAGTGAGTGACTCATCTTCCTACGCTAATTCACTAAATAGAGTTACGAACCCCTAAATTGTACATAGGAGGCTCCCGAAACATCCGGAGGGGGCACTTGACATGGCCAACCAATCACGGGCCGACCCACGAAAGTCGTGCGTCTAAATAAGTAGAGGATGCATGTACGAACGTCACCACCAACCTTTCTGCAACGGAAATAAAAGGAAAGCTGCAAGAGCACTGATGCGGGCAAGTTGATTTGGATCAAACGCAGCCATGATGCGGGAAGAAGACAGCACGCTACGCAGTCAAGCTGTTTTTGTGCTTTATGTGTGTTTACGTTGAGTGCGCGGAACGGGCAACGGTCCAAGGAGCCGTACACACTTAGAAATGAACTTCACCACACAGCACGCTCCTAGCAAACCATCATCCCGAATGACAACGTTCTCGCCCCTGATTTGATGAAGACGGGAGGAGGAGCCTATTTTGTGCCATTATGCACGGCACAAAATAGGCTCCTCCTCCCGTTTTCAACAAATCAGGGGCGAGAACGTTGTCAGTCGGGATGATGGTTGGCTAGGAGAGTGCTATGTGGTGAAGTTCATTTTTAAGCGTGTACGGTTACCCAGGCGACAGTCGGCCGTTGAAATATTTCTGCCAATCTCTGCCGTAGCAAAAGAAGAGCGCGACCATGAAGCTGACGTGCGCAAAGCCAATACTTAGCAGCCGAACTCTTCTGTGGGTAAGGCTTGTAACCCTTTCCCCCCTCGTGTTGTGTGTCAATGTAACCTCCTTTCTTCGCAGCTTTTGGCTCAAACTAAGAGCCATCAAAAAAGAAGTGGAGCCAAGGGCTCATTTTCACGGATTTTCGGCGAATTTATTTCGGCAATTGCCGATGCATACGAGTGGGATTATGTGCTATACTGAGTAAAATGACCACGGGGAACCCATTTCCGCAAAGAAAACGTTAGGTTGCTGTTATCTTTCTATGATAATCGAGAGCACCTCCTAGTGCAATTTGCATTACAGTCACAAATAAGGAGCATGTGTTGACTCTAATTTCCGTTATATTTGTTTGCCAGTATATGTATACTTGGTCACCTTTTTCTGTTCACAGGGTTTTGTTTAAAATCACTGTCATTGATACACTCCTTCGTGAATAGTGCGGATTATCTCTAGGCATACTTGTATGTATGAGCATTGTGGCACGCGGAACACTGGCGTTTGTCTTCCCTCGGGGACTCAAGGAACATGAATTGCGGCCAAACCTGCCACCTTTCTTGCCATCTGTGGGGAACTCGTTTTCCGTGAGCGCTTTTATGTGTTTTTATACATTTCGTTTTGAGCCACTAATTGGTTTTGGATTTGTAACATTGTTTATTTGTGACAATTATCTAATTCTGGGAAGTATCCTTTGTAATTTGCTCGCTTCAGGATTGGAGCATTTTCGAGACCTTTGGTAACGGACCAATCCTGGGGCTGAGAAATGAGAAATTTGCATGTTTGATTTTGTTTGTGTAATTTGTGGGCGGCGCCCTGATTTTAAACAAAAAGGCCCGTCGCCCATGTCGAGATGTCTTTGATCTGATCTTTTTCGGACTTTTTCGTCAGAAGTCGTTCTTGCTGTACATAGATGTAAACAAACTTCTTCCGCTGGGACCTGGACTGGCCTGGCTTTCTCTCCGCGGACCTGACTCGCGTCGTCCCACCACCACCCTTCACGACAACTCTCTTCCCCAGGACCCGAGGAAGAAGTTGACTGTTGCCTGGGAAATTTCGGAGTTCAATTCAACAAATTAACTTTCCGATAACTGAAATGAAATAAAAATGTTAGCAATATGTGGCAAAAGTTATTGTCAGAAAAAATCCCCTGACCGCGTGTCTCTCCGGGGCCTACGTTTTTTTGCTATGAATTTCTGTCATGGTTGGTGGACCACCCTGTATAGCTCCAGTGAAGTGAGTATGTTCCCAGGTGTGCCGCCAGGATTCGCTAAATGTCAGACCCGGGGATGCCTTGACTTTTTGAAGCTGTAACGATATTTCGGAAGCCCATATCGAACTGTATCTGTAATCACACTTCATTTCCAGAAAATGTCCCCATATTTTAAAGGGGGTGTCGCATCCGGAGACATGGGTTGAAAATGGCGACGAGAATGTCTGACATCATTCGACAGTCTATTTCACCGATTTTCTCTGCTGAGAAATCTTGAGGAATTAAATAAACGAGTTTTATTGCTTTTTTTTTTGTCTGCGAAACTCTGATGACACCGGTATGCCGCAGGATCTAACGGCATCAATGCGAGAGCGTCGCGTCGCCGTTTCCCGATTTTATGTGGAAGATATCGTCTATACTCTAGAGATGACGTTGTGTATGATGTGTGTGTGGGGATATATTTATTAGACCAAAGGGAAAACACGGCAAAAGGAAACGGGGATAGGAAAAAAAATAACAGTGGGAAAGTCGGTCGGTCGGTCGTGTATGTACAATGTGCGGTGATGACCACTAACTACTTCTACACTAGTTTAAGTATAACTACTAACTACTTCACGATTGAGTAGTTGACCTAGTAGTTCAACTACTTTTCAGGGGAGTAGTTACAACCAGTTCCTTAAGTACTGCGGTGTATTTTAACTACATCTATAACTACTTAACGTCGTCCATCAACACCAATCTCTTGTAGTGTTCTAGGACACCTAACTATCAGGCACAAGCAATGATAAACTTTGGCCCAAGCCATTGCTATGATCCTCAAATACAAAGCTTGTGGCGGGATTCTCTCTGGGCCTACACTCTAAAAACAGAAGGCGGGGGGGGGGGGGGGTCGAGGTACTTGCCATTGTTGGCCGCACAGAACTTCACCGCATGGCACGTAGCTCGCCAATCATTGCTGCGAAAGATAGGGTTATCACTTTTGATTCGAGGAGAGAGGGAGGCGTACGCCTTTTTGTCGCAATTACCATGTATCCAAATTGCCACAAAAAGGCGTACGCCCTCCTCTCTCCTCGAATCAGAAGGGATTACCCTATCATTCGTGGCAACGGTTGCCGCACAGCGTGCTATGCGATGAAGCTCTGTTTTTGTGTGGGAGTGATTTGCTGAACGAATTTCACGTGGGTACAATAAAACAAGCACAACACACACACAAGATCAACGATACTGGACGATGCAAAATGCGGCTATTAACAAATGAGACGCAATGAATGATAAATGATCATGGATGGGGAAAAATGTGGATGGGGAAAAATATGTACAAAATATGGATACGCTTATGACGGGTCACCAGCGATGGTGACGAGACCGCCGACACCGCGGACAGAAGGGTGATGGCCCCAACGGCGCACAAAACCACCATCCCCTAGCGCAAACAGTTCCCTCTGGAGGATGCTGACGACGCGTACCGCAAAGATCGTACAAGCAGGAAGATCGAGACGTCGCGCCTACGCTGCGCCACGCTTTGCATCTGGCATTCCACAAGAGCTGAGCCCCACAAGCCGTCGCAAGCACACTGTACCGTTGGCTGGCACGTCTGCGGTCAAGGGGTATTGGGCACATAATGTTTGTATGCCGCCTGACTATAGCTGCCAAATACGCGGGCTATGCGGCATTCGAAGAGTTGAGCGTTGGTCTCCACACCGGTGCAGTATGGGCAGATATTCGTCGGAGTAATGTTCTACACGTGGAGGCGATCACGCGTCGGCAGTATGCTCAACGAAAAGCTCCATAGTGTGTCGAACAAGGAGGGAGGGAGCCACGAGCACACAGAACTGCTCCACCCGATGGTGTCCACCTGCCGACGACGGTGGGCCCAGACGGCGCTGCTGTACGCCTCGTCCCACAAAACCGCCTGCGACACATGAGCGGGGCTGGTGGAGTTCGGGTTAACAGGGGGAGTAATCCGAGCCAGCATGCGATGGTAAGCTTGAATGACATCATGGAGCCGCCGTGGTGATCGTGCTGCCGGGCGTGACGGTTCAAACAACTCCGGCGAAAGAGCGCGCACCAGAGGCCCCATCCAGTACATTAGAAGAACTTGTGTGGGTGATGGCTCTCCACAGAGGATTCGCAGAACTGTCTTTAGTGCGATTCCACGATTCATGAGCCCCACGTCTGGAAGGGCTAGATCCCGTCGAAACACTGGAAGACAAAAGAAAATGCGGACCACAGGCCTGTTGCGTCGCTTGTACTAAATGAAGGCTAAGATGGTAGCGTGGATTCGTGTGACAACCGAGCGCGGTGCGATCAGCACATGACTCACATGCCACACGCGTCCACTGAAGACGCTCCGTACGAGATATGCGCGCTCCAGGTACGTCAAGTTGAATGCGCCGGCAGCCTCGCAGTTCGCGCAAAGTTCTTGCAAGGCGCTCGACTAGTTAGCAGGCGTGAGCTCGGTGCTGTCAAAGAAGACGCCGAGAATTTTTAAGGAAGTAGTGCATGAGAAGGGTAGACGCGCGGTGGACATACGGGGACCCAGAGGCAACAGACGGGTCTTCCGGAGGTTTAGAGCTCCACCTCAGTGAGCAGCGTACTTAGTCGTAGACGCGACACGCCTCCGACACCGAAGGCGGGTCTCGCAGAAGAACGGTGACGTCATCTGCATAAGCTGCGACTTTCCAAGACCCAGACATAGGAGGGGTCTGCCCGCGTATACTGCTGGCCGTATCACTGCTCCACAGGTCCAAAGGGTCGATGAAGAATAAAAACAGAGCGGGTGACAGCGGACATCCTTGCCGGACACCGCTGGAGACCCGGAACTCTCCAGAAAAGTGACGCAACATGTACAGGCAGCTATGGTGGTTGCTATACATCCGCACAATGATGTCTCGAATCCACTGAGGGAACTGATACGCTCGTAGCACAGCAGGCAGGTATGAGTGGTTCACACGATCGACGGCCTTTGCTTGATCGGGAGGCAAGAGGCAACCATCAACTCCGGTGGCGGCAGCGTAATGCAGAGCATCGCGCAATCCAGAGAGCGTGTCGTACATGCGCTGTTTTTAGAGTGTATGCGATAAGCTAAGTTGCAGAATTATTTCACAGCAAATCAGGCTTCACTAGACAAGCACTAAAAGTGAAGATTTAGTACACATGCACGACGCAATTGCTCTGCACCGCCGTTCCTATCAAACAAGTAACTCAAGGTATAAGTTGGAAGCACAATCGTGCCGTAAAGCTTGCGGCAAAATTGGAACAAGTTGGCGCCTGCAGTAACCTAACTACTGTACTACTGTACTGTAACCAAAATAGTACTTGAACTAGTAGTTGCCACTACATTTCTGCAAGTGGTTGATAACTATATCTTAACTACAATCAGGTAGTTAACTACTGGCCATGTATGTACTGGCCATGTGCATGTCGTGTATGTATGGCTACAACGTATTTCGTCGAAAGTGCTATGAGTTTCGCTCACTGTTGATATAGCAACATGTCGTTGAATTCGAGAAGGCGTCGTAGTGTTCTTGGCTGCAAAAAAAATCGTCTGGGGCGAACCCAAAATTGATGTTTCAAGGACAGGGACAGCAAACGAAAGCGGAAGCGGAAACGGAAGCAGCAATAGCCCGCAGGCTTGCTGTTGTGGCAGAAGAATTGCACATTCGTCACGTTTGTTCTTCGCATTTTTCCGATAAAGCGTAAGTGGATGTGAACGTATCGCAATCCCGTATGGGAGTGTCAGCAAAACGAAAGAGTCTAAAGCCCGATGTCGCGGTCACATTGTTCTATGAGCAAATTAACACCACCAACGTGTCCGATGAGCAGGTAAGCATTTTCTTTTCACTTCATCTCGAATGAAGCTCCACCAAGTAGGCTAGGTGTGGCTCGAGTAAGATCAGACTGCGCTCGCGAGATCTAGATGACTCAATGTAAACACGTACAATGAAGCGGAGAGTATCTCACGAGATGTCGGTTGTGCTGTTCTGGGATTGACTACCAACAATATAGCAAAAAGCAGGGACGGACAGTATTTAAATACATTGCAATTAAACTGCTACTCAAAATATAAATACGTGTATTTATATTTTGTATTTAAATACAGACATGCAAAATGCATTTATAATTATATTTAAATACCAATTTTCGGGAATTTATTCTTGTAAATACTTTATAAATACTCCTAAATACAGTATATACCCTCTCATATCTTAAAGTCGCCTTGCCATTGACCTTTCGGGAAGAAGGGCGATTTCGGGGGGGGGGGGGGGCGGTTAGGCCGTGTTTGCGCTAGCATATGCATGCGAAAAACCATTTTAGATGGCAAGTTTTTCACTGATGTTGAGTACAGGTCCCGTCAAAAGTTTACGGAACACGCGAGCGGTGTATTTTCTCCTCGGTACGACACCCTAGCGTCAAGCGGAGGCTGGCGAAATCAGGCCAGTTCACTGCCTCAGAGGGGTGGACGACTGCGCTCTTAGTGACACACAGCGGTAGTTTCGGTATGATTACTGTTGTATGTGCCCGCGAAGTGAGTTGGATTTAACTACTGCGCTCGTCAACAGCTCGTGACTCACGTCAGTTGTTTATCAGTCAATCAATTATCAATGTCAGCGTCAATTGTTTATCAGCTCATCACGCGTCATCTATAATAAAGCAGCTGTTTACCAGATACCTTTCTTTCTCTTGTCTACATATAATGGCTTTCCAATAAAAGCAATACACCGTAAAGTGTTGCCACTATGATTCATCCTTGTTATCACGATGATAGCGGCGAGCTCCCTGTCTCAACAATCGTTGAATCACGTGTTGTTGGCGAGCACAACAGTAAAATCCAACTCACTTTGCGGGCACGTACAACAGTAATCATACCGAAACTACCGCTGTGTGTTGCTAAGAGCGCAGTTGCCCACCCCTCTGAGGCAGTGAACTGGCCTGATTTCGCCAGCTTCCGCTTGCCGCTAGGGTGTCGCACCGAGGAGAAAATACACCGCTCGCGTGTTCCGTAAACTTTTGTCGGGACCTGTACAACGGTCGCGACTCTCCAATTACCATGTTGTACGAAGCATATTCGTCAATTTAATACGAGCATTGGTTAATCGGCACCTGTGGAGATGTTGGTCTCCTTTGGGAATCTGATTATGGCCGTTCAGAAGACACCTAAAAGATGCTATCTTCCAGAAACTTCTAATATCAAAATCGACATGATAATCTAACAAACAAACATTACTGTACGTTGTTATGATCATCGTTATTTCTGTAATTCCACATGACATTTTCCTCAAAGTATTTATGGTAGTAGTGTTGCGGTATTTAAATACTGTATTTATATTTTGTACTTAGATACTCATGTTGAAAAGTACATGTATCGTAGAAGGTAAGACGGTGCCACCACTCTGATGACAGTTCTACGTTGAACGTTCACGAGTGTAATATAGAAGAAGCATAGGTCCCGTATATGGCTCCATTTGAGCTGCTACTCGCCATTGGTAAGTGCTTAGGAATAAACAGCGTCAAACAGGGTTAGAGTCGTAGCTTTCGTTCATCCGTAACCTGCAGAAATAGGAGACATCGCGGCAGTCAAAAGAATTTGAAAGAAAAGTTTTTGTCGCTTTGAAAAAAAATAAATGTCCGGTCACTAATTTACTCACCATGTAACTTAGCTAGTTACTATTGGTGGAGACTAATTCTACTTGCCACTTAGGTACTTTATAATCGTACTAACTTTAACAAAACTAATCTCAACAACAAAGAAAGGAAATACATATGATGCTAAAATACGTCGTCGACTCTGTTGATATTCAATGACCATAAAAGAATACTAATTTTGGTCGATCTCAAAATGGCGCCTTTTATGAGAGCAGTGGTCCACGAAATAGGCCACTATTTAGTAGAGGTCAAAGCGAATTTCTGCTGCCTGAGACGTGAAAAAAATCCATAGCTGCTGTTAGTTCAAGCAGATATGCGTGTTACGAAATAGTTCTTACCTTTATATTATCCAACAGCTGGTAACTTAGTTGCACATTTTTATGCACAGCAATCATAATGTTTCTGTAGACGCCACCCTTTTTGTCTATTTTGATGACACGGGTACGCAGTGATTCCCTCACGTGCACGGGTACAAAAACAACAACAACGATTCCTATCATGCTCCTGCAAAAACAAAGGTGAGAAAGTGTCAGACTATGAACACTAAGGTCCCTCCATTGAGAAAGGTGGAAATATCTTTTCCCCGCCGCGACCTTGGAGCCTTAATGGCGGCATAGCTTTGAATGGTGCGGTCGCCATCAAAGCCCCGAGGTCGCATCGGCATTATCAATGCATCGTGCTACGTTTCCCAATTTAAGGACTTTAACAAATACACCAATGCTACCTACACTCTAAAAAAAGGTGTACTTTGACTACGTTTTCTTGCCACATGTATCACTCCATTTTGGAGAGAGCGTAACTCGAAAGACTCCTTTTTGAGAGCAATTGTACTTTCCAAAAGGGAATGATCTATGTGGCAAGAAAAATGAGTTAAAGTACATCATTGTTTTAAGAGACACACTGAGACAAAAGAAGGCACGACCTACTACTCCTATATTGTAAACCTGGCGAAGATGCATGTCACGGCGTTATATAGTTTTGTTTTGATTTCTGCATGGCAGACATGCACAACATGATTAACCAATGACGCTCTTTCCTTGGAACGAGTGACATCACATTGCTAAATTTGGATTCGGAAACTTCTTTTATCGTATAGTTTTCGTAGAATTCTTTCATTGGGATTCGTTTTTCTTAAAACTTGAGATAACGTACAGCAGTGAACAAGAAACAACTCCTCATGCTCGTAACTCCTCGTAGCGGCCGATTTCTTTCCACCAACGAATGACGGGGCTCAATCACGGGCGTCACACAAGATGGGTGTGGCCAGCCGTTCGAGCGCTCGACGCTCTCGCAGCGATTTTGTAAACGAAATTGCGTCGTAGTGAAAAATAAAACAAAAACATAGGAGGGAAATATATCTCATCTCAGTTATTTTCATACACCGCTTTACAAGGCGGCAGCGGTTTTTCGCCATGTTAGGTAACACTTTAATGCTCCTTTAAGAGGGTGTGAAATCTTAGGAATATGATATAACAGCAGATTTTCAAAGCTAAACTTGCACATTGTCTCGCGGTCATGTTTATCTAGAGCAGACCGGCTGTTGTGTAAACACAGGATTACGCCAACACCGATGTAATGTGTTGACAAATCTGGAACACTATCTAAGCATATGTCGCGCTGTGGGCCTGATATCGTGTTGTGTTCGAAGATGAAAGGGAGGTTCCGTGAGGTTAGGAAAAGTTTTCTTTTTTTTTTTGTGTGTATGTGGACGATTTCCTTGATTATGGAAAAGGGCTGCTCAACAATGGCGACCATTGGTATGCTTGAGAAAGAAAGGGGACTTCCTGGGGCTTTTAAAACCCGGCTCTAGTAAGCTCTCTAGGCTCTAATAAACTTGTTGTTAGTACGCTCATTCGTTTCTAGTGCTTTTAACCTCTCCAATTTACATACACTGAGAAAAGCTCCCTGGAATGGATCTGAGCTGTCCAGGATCTCTTCAGGCCGGCTGACTCCACATCTTTGATACGTGTAAAAAAAAAAGACAGGTAGCCGATACCCACTCTGCATTCTCGAACACTTAGAGGGATGAAAGATGGAACTCACTCAAAAGGTCAGCCAGCTGTAGGACTGGAACCCACATCTTCTGGATTACTGGTCCAAGGCTCTACCAATTGAGCTAAGCTAACACACCTCCACAGCAACTTCCAAGAGCGCGTCATCTGAAGGGACAATCAACCACTCTCTCTCACCTATCCCCCTTTCACTCATACATTTGTCTCACTCATACACACAACCATACGGCGGGATCGACGCAAGCTGCAACTGTTGAACAGTTAGGTAGAGGGAATTGGATCGCAGGACTCATTGTCTTCGTTTACCGCATCACAGCTTCATTGCTTCTTACGCTTTCAGTATAGAACCATCGAGACCACACGAGTCTGTCTCACTAGGATCCTCTTCAGCGCGGCATTCGTAACATTCGGCATTTCTTTAAACTAAAACAGCTTCCATGACATGTTTTCTTAAGCTCCCGTCATCGCACTGACTGATTGTAATATGAGCATCAAGATCACCAATGTCGCTCGCGCATTATGAAAGCCAATCACACTTACTTGTTGCGCCTTAACTTGGGGTGCTCAGGTGCTCGCCGTTATATTCGTGTCCTTCCCAACTCGACGCAGCAGTAATAAAACGTATCCTCTTCCTGTCACGTTTTCAAAATGTTTGGAGGAGGAGTTGGACGCTGCGAGAGTAATATAAGTAGGATGTGCTGCCTGCGTTAATATTTCGAATGGTGTGCGCCTATAAACAACGCTGTCTTGCTTATCGTGCCATTGGCGACTCACAGGAATTTCCCGTTGTTATAGCACCAAATGTTTCACTGTAGCACACCTACTTCTGCCCTGTAGATTATAACTGACCATTTTTCTAACATTATTGTGAACGTGACTTTCATTATATTTAGTGAAAGTTCATGATTTCGTTCCTCTTGTCGCATTGGGGCGGACGGACGCACCAGGACAATGAATATTCCCTTTTGAGCAACAGTACATTGAAATACTTGTTCGCAGTGGACGCTTTGGGTAGCGGAAGGCCCAGTGGAAGGAGCTGCACACGTCTCTCGGTTCCCACCGGGACTACTGTCGAGGAAAAATACACAGGGCAAACGCACACAAGGCTGTGTTCATTATGACACTTAACCAACTCATCTTATCTTCGCTAATGACCAACATATACAAAAGAGTAGTTAACATCATAGACACACTTAATCGAGACAAATTTCTTTGACTTTGACAAATTTATGTTTTTTACATCGATTTGGAACTTATTTAAAATGATATGCCCTTTATAGGATAGCTCTGGATTGTTGTAGTTCGTTCTTGAGGGTGGAATTTTCCTGGTATCTTCCTGGTATACTGGAGAACGGGACCTGAAGCATTAATAAGTTAATAAAAGTGCTCTTCTTATGAGGTTTCACTGCGTTCTTATACATTGTGAGTAGTCGATAGCGATATCACTTTGGAGCAGGTATGGTATTAAATTTGACGAAGAGACTGTCTACAGGGTCCGGAAATTACAAATTTGCTACACTCCAAAGACTGTTTTTCCATAATTTTAACAGAGACTCCAATTTACCATATGTTGTGGTCCCTAAAACTACGCGCCACAGGAAAGTGCGCGAAAACGAATGTGGTTCGAAGCACTTTGGCTACTAGATACAGCAGTCGTGTCGTGTGGGCTGAGCTCATTTTGCTGACGATGACTACGAAGAAGCCATAGAAGGCGAATTGCGAAGACGTCCGAAGCTAGCTGCCGTTCAGTAACCAGCGATTTTGCTTCACAGAGGTGACGAGTTCAACACAACGTCTTAGGTATGTACAGGTGTCACACATGTATAAATTATAATATAGCAATGACGTATTCCATTTAACTTATGTTATCCTACTTGTCCCGTACTGAACATGGTCAACATCAACAAATTTAATTTTAGGGGCCTTCCAGTGTTGAAGTGGCGCCAGGCTGCTTCGTGTGTGTGTAATCCAGGCACTCAAGTTGACATGACAGAAATAGTTGGAAGCAGGTATGCAAAGCTCACAGATGTAAGCAGTAGATTTGTTACGTGTTGCAGGCTTTGTGACAGTTTTGGAATCTTTGGACAGGTGCAGAACATTAGTATGACGTCAACAGTAGAAGAAGAAACCGACGAGAACTACTACTTCTTTGAAGAGTAGAGGAATACCTCCTGTTGAGGTATAGTTATGCCTAAGGAATGCTAATTAATTTTCTAGATATGCATCCTCTACACTTGAATGCCCAGTGAAACAGCGAAAGTTCTTGTCTTTGAAGCCCCACTATACTGGAATTGGTCAAAGTGTGTCGCAGCTACAATGAGCCATGCAAGGTTACCACATCATATTGGTCCTAAATTTGCAGAGACACAACGGTCATTTCTCTTTATTGCTCTCGCGATCCTGCCATCTCAGAGATTAATGTGGTTCTCCATGCGTTGCATGGGCACTGCCTTTTTCTACTCATGGTTTCAGTTGCTTGTTCTGTTGAATAAATCTTCAATTTAGAGTTTGCAGCCATCACGCTGTCTACTGTGTTTGCCCCTCACCTATATTGATGTGCTATAAGGGTATAGCATATCGACATGCCAACAACCTACCAACAACAACCAAACAACCTTGCCCTGCCTTATGAACATGCCAAATCTTTTTGTTGCTGCAGATCATAACTTCAAAGAGTTTTGCTCTGCGCTCTGCCACGAGTGAAAAGTGTAGGGTGGTCCTACTTTTGGATGGAAACTACACGATGTGGTAACATCAGCATATCTGGAATGTTAGTCGACGGAAATTTGCTGTTTTTGTAGAACCTACACTGTACATTTCTTTTGTCCACTTAGCACACGTGAAGAAAAGTTCTCAGCTTCATCAAGATGACAGGTCATTGTTGGATCTATCTGCAGCATTATTGCTCCTGATGAAAAATCAACAGAGAATACAAAAGTGCACAAATGGTAAAATATAACTTGCTTGTTAAATTCAAAAGGGAAAGACAAAACTGTTTATACTGCTCTTGTTTATTTTGTTGCAGATTTTACAACTCTACCAAGTACGTCAAAACATCACAGGGCAGAAAGTCCTACTCTGTCTCCTTAATCCCTGGACAATAAAAATATATATAGGCTGAGTTGTGACAAAATGTTGCTTCTGCTCTTATATTATACTTAAATTAAATGTTGCGATGCGTTTCTCGTGTACACTGAAGCCAGTTTGAATTTGCAGTGCTGTCAATAATACTTTACAAAAGTACATCTCAATTACAGTAACAGATAACTTGTGCAATAAATTATGTAGCCATTTTGGAGTACTATTGTCCACACCACTGCATGGTTAACTTTGAACTGAGATCATGGGTTAGCCCTCAAGTCCTTCGTTACAAGTACTCCTTTTAGCAAAACAGAGTTAAGTATTAAATCCCCATCTCTATTCAAACATTAATTGGCATTTGGAAACTTGGTCAAGAAGAATTATATTAAAAGGTTATGAACAAAGTTAAGCTAAACGACACTGATGAAAATTATCTTATTTACCCCTCATATATACAAGACATGAGTATAATATGCAAATACAGAGAAGAAACTAATGATTATAATATGCTGTGACTGCAAAGAAAAAGCAATGAGAAAAACAGCAAGCAAGTACTGAAATGAAAACAAGAAATGAAAATTTGCTGACATCAATATATACATTCCTGCAAGTCTGCTCACTGGTGGGGAAAGCACTCCCTAATAGCATGCACGATGCAGGCAGGAAGAATACTTTCTATTGTATTTTCTCGGAGCACCCCATATCCTTCTTGTGAATAGCCAACAGGTGATATAACGGAATTTCCTGCAGAAATAAGGGTTTTCCGTCCAGTTTTCCGTTCAAGTAGCGCTTAAAGATCACACAGCGCTGCCGCGTATGTTCACATGCTCTTCGGCTTCTCGAATGTATGTAAGACACTTGCAGAACTTCGATGCCAAGGCACAGTATTTTGAAATATTCGTTAGTTGTGATGCAATTGTCTCTCTGCTTTTCACACGCATTCTCTACCTCTCGTCAGTAAAAACAGTGGTCCGTAGTATCCATAGGTTTGCATTTCCCACATGTACACCTGCACGACGAAAAAACAGCGCTTGTTTCGGCTTACACAAGTGCTTCTCCCTGATACATGTAAATTTCACAAACCAGTCCGCGCTCACGGCACTGTCAGCTACTGGTGAGGACGAAGGTAAATCTCTGGACAGGGAATTTTCTGCTGAGAAACACACTTTCCAGCACACTATCGCACGAACAGAAGTTCTGTGTGAGCGATAGTTCTCGAATGCGGAATTCTAGCGCACTCATGTTCAAGAGGTTCGACATTCTCGACGTAGAAGTGCTCACCAAATGCCCACTGCCATTTTCGTTTTTGCCGGATTTGCGACCGGAAGCGCGCTTATTACGTGCGTCTTCGACAGATGGCGCGGGGTGATGCAATTGTTGACAGACTGCTCGGTTTACTACTTGGACCCCGGACATCCAATCATGGAAAATTCGATTGAAGAAAAACTACAGCGATTTCAGCGGAGTTCTCTGATATTTGAAATTTTAAAGGTTCAAGCTTTTCGCTGAACATAGAGTTCCAAGAGGTTTATATTGACTTTTCGGTCCCTTTAAATATTTTGTAGTTTTAGACTGGAATGGTAACGTGTTGCTTCTCTCCTTATATTAAACATCTCATCGATCTTAAACTTGTCGCATATTAGTCAGAGTGTTGGCGCAATATGACATTTATTATTGAAGCGCCAAAAAACTCTAATCATCATCATCATCATCAATCACAGGAATACCTGCAGGTACCTTGCTAATGGACATTACACTTCACAGTCAAATCTAATGTGCTATTCCCCTTTTCTTGTTTCGTTGCCTTTTAAAGCGTCAGTGTAATACAAATTAATACTGATTCGTAGTTTTATGCCGCAGGCAACTGCGAAATTGCTTTAGTTCAACTTAAGCTTGACTCAATCTCGTGCTGCCATATTTCACCGTCCTACCATCACTACATGTCATTGTTGGTTCGACTGGCCATGCAAGGAATCTCGAAACAATGCAGACAGCACGTGGCTCCGGAAAAATATTCCCGGGTTGCATAAATTTCTGGGAACCCGGGTATGTCACAGGACAAGTGCTTGAATGTATTTCCATTTCTGCTGCTGACGTAATCTGGAGAAAAATACGTTTTGCGGGATTCCACCGATAACGGTCGTGAATACGCCACACGTGATTTAATAATTCAGTGATTCAGTGCCGTGTTCCGCCGGAATCAGTCGGATAGTGCCCGGATTCAGGTTATTCAGGAAGTTACGGGACGGCGAGTTTTTGCGAAAAAAAAAGAGGTAGCAGAATTTTATGAAGGAAATTTTCCCGGATACAGGCCGCAAAAGAAATTTTTAAGAAAAAGTTTCCTGGAACAGTACCAGAAGCGGTACTGCTCCGACGACCCCGGCAGATAAGATGTATTGTATTACTAACAGTGGGATAATATAATATACTGATATAATATATTGACATCAAAATTGGAGACAGCGATCCCCAAGATGGCAAATGTATTGAAATGTATGCAGCTGGAGAACTACCTATGAGGGTAGTCCCCCTTGGAGGGACATTATCTTCACGTTACAATCCTACAAGCTAAATAACAACACTCTATCAGAGGATAGAGAGGTGCAAGCGAGCTGGTGGTATAGATCCATAGATCCATCCCCTAGTCTCGGGTTTTTAAGTTATGAATCTATCAGAGGGTTTGCTTTTCCTACTGGCTATGCCAAGCACAGGGGAGACATAAATCCGCCACCATTGTAACTACCCTCAGGAGGGTGCTTTTTGCAAAATCGCCATCTTGGCCTGGTCGCACGTCATAGAAAATGTCATTTTGAGGTCACGTGACCTTCTTTACATGTCACTTTGCTGCTTACCGACATATTTCCTTCGTCATAAAGCCAAGGGATGAACGTATTCCGCCAGCGTAAACTATGTGGCTCTGGTAGTTTATTTCTTCTTAGTTCATGGCATCACAGCAACATTGACTACAATGGTCTTGGCTGCCTATCACGGGCGCGGCCATCTTTAGGGTCACGTGTGTCTTAACGTTTGCTGTGACGTGCGACCAGCACCTGTCCAGGATGCGTTGCGTCCGCCAGCACGCTTTCGTCTACGGAGTAATACATTGGATGCCGCTCCTAACCGTACGAACAGTACAAACACATAGCGAGCTAGCTAGAACATGATTTGCCACTCACCCTGAACGTATCGTAAGGGTCATGTAGACGTCAGCCCTAGAGTGGCCCTACAGTGTTTCTTGACAGACGACGTGGCTACGAAGCCCCTCCCTGACTGCTCCACCGAAAGCCAGCCGGCAACAACGGATCCAAATTTGAAAGTTTGTCTCGGTAGTTAATACACTTTGTGTGTATTGACATCAAGCAGGAGAGGTACCTATGAAGATAGTTCACTTCCCGTTGTAATCCTACAAGCCACAACTTGTGACTTTGTGTTGCCAACCGTAGGGTGGGACAAGTGTAAGCTTGCCCACATCACCACTTCAATAAGAGTACTGCTTTCGCCCTAAAAACGAAGAGCGGGATCAATTAGTGCTAGACACGCAGTCTTCGTATTCCAACTGTAGGATGGGACAAGCGTTAAGCTTACTTTTTTGCGAAATATCTTCCCGCAAACAGCACCGCAAGCGACGCTGCCCCGACGACCGTTTGATAGGCTGCGTGTCAAAGACACTTACTTACAAAAGATCAATAAAATATCTACCCGGAACAGCACCGCAAGCGGTACTGCCCCGACGACCTTGTTTTCGGCTGCGCGTTCTCTTAAAGACACGGCCCACCCGAGGGCGGATCGCGTTATCAATGGGCCCCTCAACGGTATATGAGGAACAGGCTCCCAGTTGCCTTCCTCCACCGCTTAGACGAACTTGAGGGGAGACCGGAGCATTGGTCACTTTGATCTTTGTATTGTTGACTTTACCTTAGTGAGAGTATATTGAGGAACGCCGGCCAGAGGGGCCGGCTTCCTGCAACATCTCAGACTCGGACAACATTGACCTAAACAGTTACCCCGGCGATTACCGCAAACGCGAAATTCCAGTCTGGCAACTGCTACATACCGTCAGTGCCAGGTATCTAACCTTGCTGGTGTGGCGGATGCGTTTACAATAATAATGTTCGCCACTGCTGCTCCCCTATAGCGGTACGCGATGACGACGACGCTTGAGTTAACTGATGCTGGTGGCACCATTCTGTGAAACATTGTATCGAGCGAGAAAGACTCCTTTTGCACCAAAGATGTTAATCGAACTCTTGGTAAGATAAGATACGAATAACATAAGTTACCAAAGACAGTAATTTGGTATAATCACGCACCTATTTTAAACCTGGCGAGTGTCAGCGTATATTTAAGAAAATGATTTTTCATAAGAAGTCTTCTCGGAAAGATCCAAGAAGGAAACCCCGAAAACATGTGGATTTGTATAAAAAAATAGGAAGGCCAACCTCAGGGGCCGGATTCCTGTGCCATCTCAGTCATACTTGAAAACAGAGCGTCGAACCGAACTGAACCGGAACTGAACCGTAATTACTATAGCGCCATCATGGAACTGAACCGGTACCGAACCGATATAACAACTTTAGTTACAGGCTGGGGACACCGGCTCGGTTCAAGTTGTCATGTGTATGTCTAGGGTGGGGGGTGATGTGTGGAATCGAGCGGTCTGCCTGCCTAGATTGGCGGCACGTTGGTCGCGGAAGGGATGAAAGTGTGTCCTGTTGGTCGAAAAACATAAACAAAAAAAAAACGAACTAAGGCAATTTGCACCATTTCAGTGGATACCAATACGTTTGTAGCATTTTAGGACCTCGAACCGGTTCCGTACAGGTTTACAGCCACTGAACCGGCTAATCGAAGCGCGATGTGTGAATTTCGGAGCTGAACCGGAACCGAACCTTTATGGCCGAACCCGAACCCCAAGAAAGATAAAAGTCACTGAAAAGGTTAGCCAGCTATAGGATTCGAACCCACATCTTCTGGATTGCCGGTCCAGGGCTCTACCAATTGAGCTAAGCTAACACGCCTTCTCAGCGACTTCCAGGGTGCGTGGACCGGCAGCCCTTCCGGAGCCCTGGACCGGCAATCCAGAAGATGTGGGTTCAAATCCTACAGCTGGCTAACCTTGTCAGTGACTTTCATCTTTCTTTGTTAATTTCTTAGGCAATTTGAGGCTTTGTATGTATTTGTCCCTTCTATGTTGTTCCAGACTCAGAACATCAGAACTCAACCGGAACTCAACCGTAATGACTAGCGCCATCATGGAACTGAAACCAGTTCCATGAAACCAGCACCGAACCGATATAAGAACCGTAGTTACAGGCTGGGGATACCGGTTCGGTTCAGCTTGTTATGTGTATGTGTAGGGTGGGGGATGATGTGTGGAATCGAGCGGTCTGCCTGCCTAGATTGGCGGCACGTTGGTCGCGGAAGGGATGGAAGTGGGTCCTGTTGTCGAATAACAGAAATAAAGGCAGAAAAAAACGAACCAAGACAATTTGCACGATTTTAGTGGGTACCTATACACCTATACGTTTGTAACATTTTAGGACCTGGAACCGGTTCCGAACCGGTTTACAGTCACTGGACCGGTTAATCGAAGCGCAATGTGCGAACTTCGGAGCTGAACCGGAACCGAACAATTATGGCCCAACCCGAACAAACCGAAAAACGTTTCGGTTCCATGCCCTGCTTCAACACATTCTCAATACTAACGCTCACACAGGGACTAAGGCTTCGCCTCTGCCGCCCCCTAGCGGCATGTGGTGACGACGACGCTTGGGTTTCGAAACGTAAAATAGCATTGTTGATCATAGTGATATGAGGGGTGTTCAATCTGTAATGCGCCAGATTATGGACCATCGTCGTGGAAGTACATTTAAAAACTTAGACGATGATTTTTGAAAGAGCTTCTGAGTTAAGCAGCTTGAGAGTCGACATAGGTGCATGTACATAGAGCAGAATGGCGAAACCACCAGGGCAGCTGATGCCTTAAAACCTGGCACACTCTCACAAAATACTGGAACGCATCTGCAGCATGCCATTGGTCTGGATGAAGATAGTACTCAATTCAATGAATGGACTCGGACAATAAGTTTCGTGTTAGAGGCAGGTCATAAGAATGACCACATAGAAAGAAGCTTGCTATTGTCAACTTCACCTATTGTCGCATTTAACGGAAGCACGGCATATCGGGAGCAGTCTGTGCTGAAATTTAGCATATTCTTGTTTATCTTGTTATTCTTGTTTAGCATATTCTGAACCGCAGCTATTGCCCGAAAAAATACATATATAGAACTTTGTATTCCTGGTTTCAGGAACGCCCGATAGTGAATACGTTCCTGATACGTTCCCACTAAGAAATGGAACTGATTGACCTGTAGTGCGACCCACCGATAAGAACAAGTTCGCTGAAGTTGGTGCGGCTTCGTCTTGCTCTGAAGTAGGACAAAAGTATCTCAAGCTAGGCGCGTCTAATGACAATATTTTGATTTTTTAGGTCGCGAGACGACTGTGTCAACATACCTCAGCGAGCCGGTGTTTCCGCTGCTCACAACTATAAAAAATGAACATGACAACGTCGCAGTTGTGCAATCAGTTCCACACGCTGTAGGCACATAGGAAATAAAGAGGACTTTCTGATCCCCTGACTGGGCTACGCTAAAGAACACAAAGGTATTCGTTTGATATCGTTTTACGTTCTGCATTGTGTGTCATCTAAATAAGGAACGGGGCACCTCAAACCCGCGATAGCTGCCCACGTAGTTCGTTCATGGCTCAATACGGCCCTCGGACGCGAATGAGTTTTGCACCCCTGGTATAGGGTATGTGTGCCGGTGCATATAGGTGCATTATGGGGCGTTCTATAAAGTACCCGTATGGAAGAACCCCTGCTTCGGACCACAATGGACATGACAAATCGGAGAAAACTGCCACGGAGGAAATGTTCCCAGAAAGAATAATCCTGGTAGAAAGCTGGCATGAGTGGAAATAAATGGCCCAGTGCTCTCGGAAGCACCTCTGGACTGCATACGTGCACACATATGAAAACACAAGGGTTACACATACACCCAAAAGAACAACCCTGAGTTCTATCCTAAGGTACTCCTATGGTTTAGTCAGCCTCGTTTTCCGGATGTCCGCAGTTTAGCGAGGTATGTTTTTGCGAAAAAGGACCCGTTTTAATTTCAAGTTCTGGTTATCTGATAAGGGAGGAATGGGGGGCGAACAGCCGGTATCAATAGGCAATGTATGCCATTCCCGAGTAGACGGCGCACCATATTTATTCATCCATTATTTCCATCTACAACAATGGGATAACCCGGACAGAAAGCCACCAATCTGCATCTTGGAGACATCCGGGGACCATAATGTACATTCCGGGGTCAACCAATCATTAGACACGCCATGTCGAGACGAAAGTAATATGCCTACTAACAATAGAAACGACAGTAACAATCTTTATAAAATAAAAATATCAGGAACAGTATACTGAGACAAGTTGAATAACACAAAGTACGAAAGTAATTACATTTCGTATTTGCAGTACCGTGCTATCAGTGCCACTTCTAATATCTAGGTTTTCAAAATGACTCTTTTATATATATATATATATATTTTTTTTTTCATGTGACTGTAAGCTGACAGCGAAACATGCGTGTTCCGCATGACGTTCGAGAATGGGGTATCATCCAAACCCCTGTAGCTCGTTAAGCTGGTTATTTACTGGCGCATTGATGTTCACAAAAACCTGTTTACATAGTCTCTAGTTAGATATTATTCCATTACAAAAACAAAAGAAAAAGTGTCGTATGCTATTAGGCCCACGTACGGTATACCAAGGCACACAGAGTTAACGAAGGTCATCTCGTCGTATAAGGAAGACGAGGCTCACATGTGCCTCCTTGCATAACGTAGGCAGGCGTGGTGGGAGGCCAGAGAGTATCTTGTGCATTGAGATCTAATAGATGTGTCGCGTCGAACCGAAACGTTCTTCGGTTTCTTTCGGGTTCGGTTCCGGTTGAGCATCGGAGTTCACGTATTTCGGTGCGATTAACCCATTCATAGGCTGCAAGATCTCTTACGTTACGTTATTTTTCTGCATTTATTTCTGCTTTTCGGCCAAGAGGAATCCATTTCATCCCATCCGCGAGCAAAGTGACGCTAATCTAGGCAGGCAGACCGCCCGAATCTATCCCCAAACACACGCCAACCCGAACCGAACCGCTATCCCGAACCGGTAACCGAATTTTTAATATCGGTTCGGTTCCGGTTCAGCTCCAATATGGCGTTAGTAATTGCGGTTCAGTCCCGGTTGAGTTTCAGCTAAATATTACGGTTAATTCCCGGTTTCGGTTCGGGTTCCGTTCGACGCTCTGGTTTGAAGTATGTTTGAGACGCCACAGGAAGCTCTCTATTTTTTGAGGCAAATGCATATGTTTTCGAAGTTTCATTCTTGGATGTTTCTTGAAACTTTCCGAAAAAAATTATTCCGAAAAATCATTTTCTTAAAAATATGGGGAGTCCCGCCGGCTTTAAAATAGACACCGTGATTATACCAAATTAGTGTCATTCGTAATTTATGTTATTGGTGTCTTATCTTCCCAAGAGCTTGATTAACATCTTTGGTGCAAAAGGAGCCTTTCTGGCTTGATACATTGTTTCAAAAATGGTGCCACCAGCACCATTTAACTCGTCGTCATCGCGTACCACTACGGGAGCAGAAGTGACGAACATTTTTATTGTAAACGCATCCGACACACCAGCAAGTTTGGAGAACTGGCACTGATGGTATGTAGCAGTCGCAAGACGAGAATTCCGCGTTCGCGGAAATCGCCGCGGTAACAAGTCCGGCACAGAGTAGCTCTCCTGCTTGATGACAATACACACAGAGTTGAATGAATACATGTACCGTGTGTTGGAGGCGAGTGGGTGTGATCCCGAGATCATATCGTGGTTCCGAGCACTGTATGCTGGTGCGTCAGCTTCCGTTGGTGTCAATGGGGGTACCTCTGCTAACTTCCCCATAAAGGTGGCTGTCCGCCAGGGCTGCCCCCTGTCACCGGCACTGTATGCCCAAGTGTTTAGCCCGCTTTTAGAGCCCCTCGCATCCTCGGTTGCATCCCGGATGCTTGCCCCTCCGGGCACATCCGCGTTACCGCTTTTTGCGTATGCAGACGACCTATCTCTCATCTTGACCGACGAGGAAGCTATCGGGAATGTTCTCCAGGTAATTGAAAGCTACGGTAGGGTTTCTAATGCACAGATCAATAGAGATAAAAGCGCACTACTTTTCGTCAACCTCATCCCGTCGTGCTCCGCAGCCTTTGGTATTCCTGTGAAGAATGCCGTGCGCGTTCTTGGGTATGATTTCCTGCCTTCAGGAATATCTCCCAGTACCTGGCCACGTGTTCATATGCGTAGTATTCCTGTCCTCCGGGACTTGAACGAGCTCGTACTCCCCATTACCTGCAGAGCGCGCCTTGCTGCGTCTTGGTTTGTGAGTAAATATTGGTATTTAGCCAATATCTCCATCCCTCCGCGGAGTCCTCTTCAGGCCGCTACACGTGCGGCGTTTCAGTTTATCTGGGGCGGTTCTGTAGAATGGGTTGCAAGATGTAGTATGTGTCGGCCTCGCGTACATGGTGGCCTATTGGTGCCCGATTTCAAAGTGAAGTGCCTTGCCTTAGGTCTGCGCGCGATCTTTCAGGGTCTCCTAGAGCAGCGGCGTCCTGCTCAGGGTCTACTAACTTTTCTGTTAGGACCCGACATTCGTTTTTTTTTCTGAGCTGACACACACTCGCCCGCGCTCAGAGTGCGTGGCTCCCCACCTGAAGGCATACGTCGTGGCAATGCGCAGCCTGCGAGCATCTTTCCCTGATGATGACATAACATCATGGCCTGTGCGGCGCCTTTACATGGCACTTCTTGCGCTTAATCGGCCACCCCCAAACTCGACGCGTATTCAGCGCCAGATAGCGTGGCGTACGACCACTGTTGGCTGGCTGGACGCCCGTCGGGCCAGTCTTCAGTGGCGCTTAGCGCATGACGTCTTGCCGCTGCGTGAGCGTTTTCCCCGTTTTGGTATAACGTCACCCGGCTGCCCCTTCTGCGAGTGCAGGGAGTCAGCAGAACGTGCTTTCAGTTTATGTTTGTTGCCGGGTGCCCTGTGGCATCGTGTAGCAGGCCTCTATAGCCTGACGGATGTTGAGTGGAGCACAGTTCGTGGTCTGTACCCCCTCCCTGTCTCGCAGCGGGATAGGCGGCATTTTGTGCTCTTGGTAGTCGAAATCAATTACCAAGTGTGGATTTCATGCTGTCGACGAGTGCACGCGCAGCAGAGCCGCAGTGTGCAGGAGGTGATTCGGCTAGTTAACGCCGGTATTCGCAGAGTTCTTTGCAGGGAGCATGCGGTGCTTGGAGCAGTTGAGTTTCACCGTCGCTGGATGACCTCTGACATCCTCTTCAGGGTGGACAATGGCAAGTTCCATGTTAACCTATGAGGTGTCCACATCCTCGTGTTGTTCTCCCACTTGCAGCTTTCCAATGTCATGGACTGTTGCATGGCGAAACGAACACGTATAGCAATCTCTAAACAGCCTTAGTCGCTGGGTGAGAGTTGGTATTCATAATGTTGTTCGAGTCTGTTTGAGGTGCTACAGGAAGACTGCCCCTGTGGCCGGCCTTCCATTTGATGCCAATACACTCTCACAGAGTTGAGGAGCTGTATGGAGTTCCACAGATTCGCTGGAGCACCATTCAAACGCTCCTTCAACCCCCGTTCCAATCCGGGATAGACGGCAGTTCATTCTCTTAGCCGTAGAGATAAACTACCAAGTGTGAATTGCGCGCTGCATAGCAGTACAAGGCGGTCGCGCTCGGGGGCCGTCACATGTTCTAAGCCTCGTTCGAGCGGGTGTTCGCAGAGTTTTACAGAGGGAGAGAGCAGTCCTTGGTGCTATGGAGTTCGGAAGACGCTGGCTAACTTCGTCTGTGCTACTCGAAGAAACGCTTTGAAGGTACGTTGTTCACTACTAAGCATTACTTTCCTTCGTGCCGTTATCCCGTACGCAACTCTCCACAGTCTTGGTCTGTTGCATGGCGTCGACAAGCACGAACAGCAATCCTTAACGTGACGTGATTTTACAAGCAGGAGTTGGCATTGCACTAGTTCTAGTTTTAGACATAGCTTGTTGAGATAGTTATATAGGAGCCAGTCCTTGTGACTGGTCTTCCGCCTCGATGCCAATAACGCTGCCTCCTACGCTTGAAGCTAATTCCATAAGTAGTTCTCATACTTGATGACAATACAAGAAGTCCTTGATAACGCAGTCCGCCCCTGGGTGGGCTGCGTTATCAAACGGTCGTTGGCGCAGCATCGCTTGCGGCGCTGTTTCCGGGCAGATTTTTCACCTGAAAGTCCTTGCTACCTCTAAGGTAAAGGGGACTACCTCCATAGGCAACTTTCCTGCTCGATGAGAATACACACTCCTTATCCCATCCTACAGTTGGCAATACGAAGTTCTGGCTTGTAGGCTTGTAACGAGAAGTGAACTACCTTCATAGGTAGCTCTCCTGTTTGATGTCAACATACACAAGGTGTATTAATTGCCGAGATAAACTTTCAAATTTGTATCCGTCGTTGCCCGCTGGCTTTCCGTGGTACAGACTTCGGAGACGCAGCGATATTTCAGAATGTCAGAACAGGGCTTCGTAGCCATATCGTCTGTGAGGGAGCACCGGCTGTAGGGCCTTGTGGAGTGCTCTCGCCGCTGGCTGACGTCTACACGACTCTTCCGATACGTTCAGGGTGAGTAGCAAATCACATTCCATCCAGGTCGCTATGACTATAGTGCCCTGGGCAGCAACTCTCCCGTGTTTGTACTGTTCGCTTGGTATCACAGGAGTGGCATCCAATGTATTCCTCCGTAGACGAAAGCGTGCTAGGCGGACACAATGCATCCTGGACAGGTCCTGGTCACACGTCACAGCAAACGTCAAGGCACACGTGACCCTAAAGATGGCCGCCACCGTGATAGGCAGCCACAACCATTTGAAATCAATGTTGTTGTTTCTGCGCGATGTTTTGTATATCTTTCGACCACAGTAATTATTTTTACCCAACAATCTCGCATTAAAACGCAGAGTTACAACAACAACAACAACTTTATTTTCGGCCTTGGAGAGTGGGGAGTTTCATCGCAACAGGCGATTTGGTTACAGTTACGGATAAACGTGTTCAAAACGCGTTCCTGGGGCAACTTCCTTTTTACTTATCTACCGGTTCGCTGGATCTCTACCCATCTACAAAAGTATCAAAGTTTGTTAGAGACCCACAGAGAACAATACGCTGATACCGTTACAGTTAGCACGGAAACGGCACCAGGTCCTATTGCACTTACCTCAATCATGTCTAAAAGGCAAATAAATCGGAGAACACTTGCACTTCACAATCTAAAATCGTACAGAGAAGAAAAAGTATAGAATACCAAGAGATACAAGAACACAGACGAAAATGTAATTGATATTACTCAACAGACACAAAAAGTATCTAGTCGTATACTCAAACACTTTTACTCAGTGGAAGGTAATTGCTCTGAGGCTCATGGTAACAAACGCGTCCTTTGTCCATTCATGCCCTCTGTTTGTTACCTCTTACTCAACCCACACACTCGCACTTCAGTTCTGAGGCTCGGACCCACAAACTGACGGCTCTTTCTCAGGTAGTGTCTCCAACCGTGGACATAAGTAGCTGCCGCTGTTTCTGCCTCACTCATTATTTCCGCTCCGACGCTAACAACAGCCTGAAAGATGCAGATGTAGCTGCTGTTACAATAACTCCCAGAATACATGCACATTCCGTATGAGACGCCATATTCCGAAGGCCGCCGGCATGGCGTGCCGGAGAAATGTCACGTGACTTCTGCAATCTGGCCACCCACCTTCTCGTTGGGATCTGTCACATAATGTTATGACGTCACGGAAAGATGAACAAAAGAACGACTCTTCTGAACGGTTCAGTGAACCAAACTAAACTGTATGAACGAGTTCACCAAAGTGAACTGGATAGTATATACATCGGGGGACCCATTGATGGAGGAAACCAAGGACCTTTGTGCGCGAAGACATTGCCAGGAAATTGGATATTGCTTCTGCAGGGGAAACGTATGTCACGATTGATATTTCCGTCAAAGCGTCCTATGGGAAGAAGCGTCGGTGCTTGGTTCAAAACGTGGTTTAAGTTTCAGTAATGAAGATGACAGCAAAGTTTGTTCAATTGTTATATTTAAGGAAACATCAAAGAAAATTGCAGGAAGATATGTCGTCACATTAATAGGTATGTTATCTATTACATGTCAATACACAAAATATTCTCTGACCTCCCACCAAGTCTGCCTACGTTGTGCAGGGAGGCGAGTCTCGTCTTCCATTTGCGACGAGATAGCTTTTGTTAAAGGTACCATATAGCAGTCGAGGTCGAACCTATGCAATCAGCATGACGTGAGAGTGCTAGACTCAAAGGTTCATCACAACAAGTAATATGCACGCGACTTTACTATAAGTATTTTTAATTGGTAAACAAAAACGCAGTCAAGAATGTCATCAATCTGTCAAGCAACCCTGTAAACAAGGAGACCGATAAACAGATGGTTTTCCTGTTGGGATTTGCAAATACTACCTTTTGAGAAAATGTAATTTGTGTGAAAGAAAATAAACACACGCAGAATCTTGCACTCAGTAGCTAGACGTCTATACCTGGGCCTTGTTTCAGCAGCGTGGCGCTGCTATCGTACGTCGCTCTGTTCGGCCCATAGTCGTGCGCATGAGACATTTTCGCCGCCGTATTTGGCGGAGTTGGCGTTTCGTCGGTCTGCTTCGCCACAGTGTTGCCAATAGACTTAAATTTGCATTTTTTTCGGGAGCTATAACGTCTATGTGATAAAATATTGCGGCATTTTACTCCTGAGGACGTACACAATTCAAGGCACACAAAACATGAGGTTGCACCTCGACTGCTTTATGGTAACCTTTAACTAGGTTTGCCTTGGTGGACCGTACGCAGACGTAATAGCGTACGAAACTTCTTTTGCCTTTGTAATGTAATAATCTGTAACTAGAGCCTGTGTAAACAGTTTTTTTATGAATATCAATGCACCGGTAAATAACCAGCTAAATAAGCTACAGAAGTATCGATGATAGCCGATTCTCGAACGTCATGCGGAACACGCATGTTTCACTGTCAGCTTACAGTCACAATAAACATATAACACTCAGAGAGCGGTACTGTAAATACGAAATGTAATTACCTTCGCAGCTTGTGTTACTCAACTTTTTTCTGTATACTGTTCCTGATATTTTTCTTTTATAAAGATTGTTACTGTCTTTTCATTTGTTAGTATGCATATTACTTTCGTCTCAACATTGCGTATCTAACGATTGCTTGACCCCGGAATGTACATTATGGTCCCCGGATGTCTTCAAGCTGCAGATTGGTGGCTTTCTGTCCGGGTTATCCCATTGTTGTAGATGGAAATAATGGACGAATAAATATGATGCGCTGTCTTCTCGGGAATGGCGTACATTGCCTATTTATACCAGCTGTTTGCCCCCATTCCTCCCTTATCTGATAACCACAACTTGAAACTAAAACGGGTCCTTTTTCGCAAAAAAACATACCTCGCTAAACTGCGGACATTTGCTCGAAAACGAGGCTGACTAAACCATAGGGGTACCTTAAGATAGAACTCAGGGTTGTTCTTACGTGCGTATGTGTGTCCCTTGTGTTTTCATATGTGTGCACATATGCAGCCCAGAGGTTCTTCCGAGAGCACTGGGCCATTTATTTCCTCCCATGCCAGCTGCGATCATTTCTACCGGGATTATTCTTTCTGGGACCATTTCTTCCGCGACCGTTTTCTCCGGTTCATCATGTCCATTGTGGCCCGAAGCAGGGGTTCTTCCATACGGGTATTTGATAGAACGCCCCATAATGCACCTGTATACACCCGCACACTTACCCTGTACCAGGGGTGTAAACTTATTCGCTCCCGCGGGCCCCATTGAGCCATGAAGGAACTACGAGGGCCGCTGTCACGGCTTTGGAGTGTCCTGTTCCTTATTTAGGTGACACACAACGCAAACGTAAAACGATATCAAACGTATACCTTTGTGATGAAGGAACGAATAACCGAGAGACACGGGACACGAAGACAAGCACAAGAGAACTCTTGTGCTTGTCTTCGTGTCCCGTGTCTCTCGGTTATTCGTTCCTTCATTATCATGCACCAGTTAGTCTGCGCCCTATCTCTTTTGTGTATACCTTTGTGTTCTTTAGCGCTGCCCAGTCAGAGGATCAGAAAATCATCTTTATATCCTGGATACCTACATGGTGTGAAAGTGATTGCACTATTGCGACGTTGTCATGTTCATTTCTTATAGCTGTGAGCAGAGGAAACACCTGCTCGCTGAGGTATGTTGACACAGTCGTCTCGCGGCCAAGAATCAAAATATAACATTAGATGTGCCTATCTTGAAATACTTTTGTGTAACTTAAGAACAAAACGAAGCCGCACCAACTTCAGCGAACTTGTTCTTATCGGTGGGTCGCACTGCAGGTTAATCAGTTCCATTTCTTAGTCAGCTTCTCAGGATCGCATTAACAACCGAGGAAAAAAAACGAGTCAAAAGGCTCTGTTTCAAAGCATCTGCACTCTGAGGATCTTCGCTCGGATTTCGTATGGAGATCACCAGCCTGCGACTGAATTAGACCGTTGCTTTTGGCATTACAAATAGGCCATGCAAGGTTCGGACAGAACTTTTCGTAGGAATGTACTAGCGCCAATAGCGCCACCTCGTGTCAATAGCGCCACCTGTGTACGAACTATGCAGCCGAGAGTTATTCGAGAGACACCCTGCATGTTCAAAGTGAGAGCGGCATTTCGTAAGTCTCTTTTTCTCCCGATATCGACAACCAGAATAGAGCAATGTATTTGAAACGTTGACAATACAAAGTTGTATATATGTATTTTTTGGGCAATAGCTGCGGTTCAGAAAAACGATATGCAACACGAATATGCTAAATTTCTGCACAGACTGCTCCTGATATGCCGTGCTTCCGTTAAATACGACAATAGGTGAAGTTGACAATAGCAAGCTTCTTTCCGTAGTGGTCATTCTTGTAACCTGCCTCTTAAACGATACTTATTGTCCGGTCCATTCGTTGAATTTTGTGAGTACTATCTTCATCCTGCCCAATGGCATGGTGCAGATGCCTCTCAGTATTTTGTCAGAGTGTATCAGGTTCTAGGGCATCAGCTGCCCTGGTCGTTTCGCCATTCTGCTCTATGTACATTTAGCCTGTGTCGACTCTAAAGCTGCTTAACGCAGAAGCTCTTTCAAAAATCATCGTATACGTTTTTAAATGTACTTCCACGACGACGGTTTATAGTCTGGAGCTTTACAGATTGAACACCCCTCATATCACTATGATCAACAATGCTATTTTACGTTTCGAAACCCAAGCTTCGTCGTCACCACATACCGCAAGGGGGCGGCAGAGGCGAAGCCTTAGTCCCTGTGTGAGCGTTAGTATTGAGAATGTGTTGAAGCAGGGCATGGAACCGAAACGTTTTTCGGTTTGTTCGGGTTGGGCCATAATTGTTCGGTTCCGGTTCAGCTCCGAAGTTCGCACATTGCGCTTCGATTAACCGGTCCAGTGACTGTAAACCGGTTCGGAACCGGTTCCAGGTCCTAAAATGTTACAAACGTATAGGTGTATAGGTACCCACTAAAATCGTGCAAATTGTCTTGGTTCGTTTTTTTCTGCCTTTATTTCTGTTATTCGACAACAGGACCCACTTCCATCCCTTCCGCGACCAACGTGCCGCCAATCTAGGCAGGCAGACCGCTCGATTCCACACATCACCCCCCACCCTACACATACACATAACAAGCTGAACCGAACCGGTATCCCCAGCCTGTAACTACAGTTCTTATATCGGTTCGGTGCTGGTTTCATGGAACTGGTTTCAGTTCCATGATGGCGCTAGTCATTACGGTTGAGTTCCGGTTGAGTTCCAGCTAAAAATTCGGTTCCGGTTCTGTTCGGTTCGACGCTCTGTTTGCAAGGATGATTGAGATGGCACAGGAAGCCTTCCCCTGAGGTTGGCCTTCCCATTTTTGTTTAAATCCAAATGCACAGGTTTTCGATGTTTCCTTGTTGGATCTTTCCGAGAAGACTTCTTATGAAAAATAGTTTTCTTAAAGATATGCTGACAATTGCCAGGTTTAAAATAGGCGCGCGATTATACCAAATTACTGTCATTGGTAACTTATGTTATTCGCATCTTATCTTACCAAAAGGAGGTGCAAAAGGAGTCTTTCTCGCTCGATACAATGTTTCACAGAATGGTGCCACCAGCATCAATTAACTCAAGCGTCGTCGTCATCGCGTACCACTATGGGAGCAGCAGTGACGAACAATCTTATTGTAAACGCATCCGCCACACCAGCAAAGTTGGATATCTGGCACTGATGATATGTAGCAGTCGCCAGATTGGAATTTCGCGTTTGCGGTGATCGCCGCTATAACTGTTTATGTGTCGTGGTAACTATTTTGGGCAGTTGGCAATAAAAAAAAGAAAAGCTGTTTTGGGCCGAGATCAAAGTGATCTCATAGAGTCACCGATACAAAGATCAGAGTGATCAATGCTCTGGTCTCCCTCGGTGGAGGGAGGCAAATGGGAACCGGTGCCTCATCTACCGGTGAGGGGCCCCATGATAACGCAGTACGCCCTCGTGTGGGCCGTGTCTTTGAACGTGCGGCCTATCAGACGGTCGTCGGGGCAGCATCGCTTGCGGTGCTGCTTCCGGAATGATATTTTCGAAAAAAGTAAGCTTAACGCTTGTCCCATCCTACACTTGGAATACGAAGACTGCGTGCCTAGTACTAGTTGATCCTGCTCTTCGTTTTTTATTTTTTTATTTATTTATCGATCATACCCTACTGCTCCACAGCAGTGGTATTACGTAGGGGAGAGTGCAGTACACGACATGCAATAATAACAAAAATACAATAACACGTAGTACGCATTGAGCCAAAAGAATGTATGGCGTGATAACACATCAACAACACACACAAGTACAAAATCTAACCAAAGTGTGAGCCGTTACTCCGAAAAGAAAGAAACCAGTTTTTGTGAAAACAGAGTCGCTGAGCTTGAAAGGACAAGGTCACGTGGAAGGCTGTTCCAATGGGTAGCACCCCGATTCGTCCAAATGTTTATTTCGTCCAAGTATTCACAACGTCCAAGTACTCAGCACGTCCGAAATAAATTGGACATAGTGGGCATTGGACGAACTGAACCAAAGGGGGGAAAACTTGACCAACCCGTCCAAATAACCGTACCGTCCAAACGCTTGTTTCGTCCGAAAAGGGAGGGGGATCTCCGAATGCGAGTGAACAATTGCTTCGTTTACGATTGAAGGTAGGATTTAAACATTCACACCGAAAGATGCCGTGCCATACACCAAGTAAAACAAAAAACAAATGCTCAGCCTGCTCTGTTTATTTATTTTTCTTTCTTTCTTTTTTTTTTTTCATTCCAACAACTGACTAATTAGTTGAAGGTAAGATTTAAACATTCGCACTGAAAGATGCTATACACCGAGTAAAACGAGAAACAAATGCTCAGCCTGCTCCGTTTAGTTTTTTTTTTTCCTTTGAACAACTAACGTATTAGTTAGCATGGCCCACCAAGTGGGACATGCGCTGCAGGTATGCCTTGATGACATGAGCAAACTGCTCTGTTACGTCTGTGAAGGGTGCTTCGTTTCCCAGAATGGTTTCCCCTGAGCTGTATTTGGTATCATCTCATATGGCCCAAGTGTGCATAAGGCCCAAGTGATCAGAACGCCCAAATGTTCATAAGACCCGAAAAAATGTTGGGCCTTTTGAGCATTTGGGTCAAATGCGAAGGGCAGGGTAAAGTGTCCAGAAGGCCAAAATATTCATATGGCCCGAATCGTCATATGGCCCGAAAACCAAGAGGGAAGACTAGGAGTGACCTAGATACTGTATTTTCTTTGCACATATGCGCAATATTAATTAAACGCTGAATGCGACAGAGGAGAAAAAGGTAACTGAACTAAAAAAATTAATAAAAGTAACTTAACTAAAAATATTAATAAAATTACTGAAATGAAGAAAAAAATTTTCAAGCAAATAAGATATAAATGTGACAAAAAGTAAAACACAAATAAATATTGAATCCTTACAGCGTTCAATATTTCGCTCGGTAAAGATTGGCAAGCTCTGTGCCTAATATATTTATTGAACAACTGATTCGTTTGCCGCATTAAAAGCTTTTCAACTTTCGCTTGAATACTGCTATGACGCACAATATGTAGCGCTTTTTCTGCGAAGGTATCCAAGCCGGGCACGGCAGTAGCGTAGCTAGAAAAAAAATATTTCTGGAGGGGTTCAGGAGGAAATTTGCATGGGAGATAAGGGTTTACTCCTCGTTTCTCTCTTCCAGATGCGCTACCAAAGGTACGATTTCGGGAGGGGTCTGAACGTCGCAAACCACGCCTACGCATGGGACCGTTTTTTCCGCTCTAACCCATCGGTGTAATTTTTTTCGAGACCATTTGTTCCGTCACCAAATTTTTCTTGGCCATTTTTTCGGGGCCGTTCGACCAAATGGCGCTCTATCAAATAGGCGGACACCTTCGAATTGATTCTGTAACTGAACTCTTTGGAGACTACATTTCACAAAACGGAAGAAGCGCATTGTTTGTGTTCACGTGAGATGCGCGCTGCAGAAGGAGCATATTCTACTGAGTGACCGAGTGCAATTGTCCAAAATGGGCACTGCTTGATGAACATAATAAATCTCAGTCCCGAGCAAAATACCAAGCCGTAGCGATTCTCGGCAAAGTGTGGAATTCCTGCGCAGTCACACCTGAAAAGCGATTTTACAGAAAAATATTTCTCGCATATAACTCGCACTGATAAAAGTACCGCATTTTTCTGTGTACAAGCTCCGTTATATATAAAAAAGGTTCTCTGAAGAAGTCCTGCGCAGGATGATGACGCGCATATGATGACATTAGATGACGCGCAGGACTTCTTCAGAGAACTTCTTTCAATGTATAGCGGCGCTTATACACTGAAAAATACGGTCGAAAAAATACACTGTTAGTCTTCCTTTCTGGTTTTCGGGCCATATGACCATTTGGGCCTTCTGGGCGTTAGGGCCTTCTGGACACCTTATCCTGTCCTGCTCATTTGACCCAAATGCGCAAAAGGCCCAATTTTTTTTCGGGTCTTATGAACATGTGGACGTTTTGGTCACTTGGGCCTTATGCCGTCCGTAACGTCATTTGGGGTTGGCTCTTGAATTTCATGCGCAGCGAATTATGCCACCCTTCGGCGTGATTGTTTGTGCGGAGATCGTCCTCATCCGCAAACTAATTCCAGAGATGAACGTTGGTAAGCCACTGCCGCTCGGATCTACGTAAAGGCAAAGGACCGCAAGTTTCCTTTCAGATCCCTAGATGTTTCCAAGAAAGATCACTGACATTGGGAAACAACACATAGTTAACTGGACGGTCACTGTCGGTCAGCGGTCCTGTGAACGGGTTTGTGTTTTCTGTGATTCCCCGTTTGATCGATAATCCATTTGCTTTCATGAATACAGCCACCTGCCATTCACCCAGTGTCAAAATGGCCTGTGCTTTCATGAATGCAGCCAGGCAGTCGCCTGCCGAAAGATTTTGGGAATTCCCCCATTTGGACGAAATGGGCTATTGGACGGTACGGGTATTGGACGCGCTGGGCAAGTTTCTTCCCGCCTGTTCATTTCGTCCAAGTGTTCAGTACGTCCGATTTTTTTCGGACGAATTAAATATTTGGACGTTGTGAGTACTTGGACGAAATAAACGTTTGGACGAAATGGGGCGTAACCGTTCCAATGTGGTATTGAGCGAACAAAAATTGAGTTTTCAAACACGGAGGTGCGAAAACGATATGGTTCAATTTTACATTCGTGATCTAATCGATCGGAAAAGAAGTTTGGGGGCATCAGATAAAGATCACGCGAAATAGCGATGGTACCATAATAAATATCATAAAAGAATCTGAGATTTGCTATCCTACGACGAGTTTCTAACGTGGTCCAACCAAATAAGGTTTTTAGGGTAACAAAGGTTTTTAGGGAGAAAGCAGTACTATATTATTGAAGTGTGATGTGGGCAAGTTTTCGCTTGTCCCATCCTGCAGTTGGCAACACAAAGTCACAAGTTGTGACTTGTAGGATTACAACGGGAAGTGAACTACCTTCCTAGGTAGCTCTCCTGCTTGATGTCAATACACGCAAGGTGTATTAATTACCGAGACAAACTTTCACATCTGGATCCGTTGTTGCCGGCTGGCTTTCGGTGGCGCAGTCAGGGCAGAGCTTCGTAGCCACATCGTCTGTGAGGAAGCACTGTATGGCCTTGTGGAGTGCGCTCGCCGCTGGCTGACGTCTACACGACGCTTCCGATACGTTCAGGGTGAGTGGCAAATCATGTTCTAGCTAGCTCGCTATGACTATACTGCCCTACGAAGCGACTGTACCGTGTTTGTACTGTTCGTACGGTTAGGGGCGGCATCCAATGTATTACTCCGTAGACGAAAGCGTGCTGGCGGACGCAATGCATCCTGGACAGGTCCTGGTCGCACGTCACAGCAAACGTCAAGACACACGTGATCCTAAAGATGGCCGCGCCCGTGATAGGGAGCCAAGACCATTGTAATCAATGTTGCTGTTTCTGCGCGACGGTTTGCATGTCGTTAGACCACGGTAATTATTTTATCCGATAATAACGCACTAAACCGCGCAATTTTGCACATCAGCCCTCGTACTTTTGGCGACTTCCAAAGATGTGATGACGACCGCGCGTTCATATGACTCACAGATCGATGCCATGAACTAAGAAGAAATGAACTACCAGAGCCGGATAGTTTACGCCGGCAGAATACGTTCATCTCTTGGCTTATGACGAAGGAAATATGTCGGTAAGCGGCAAGCGACATGTAAACGAAGTCACGTGACCTCAAAATTGCGTTTTCTATGATGTGCGAGCAGGGCAAGATGGCGATTTTGCAAAACGCACCCTCCTGAGGGTGTAGTTACAAAGGTGGCGCATTTATGTCTCCCCTGTGCTTGGCTTGACCAGCAGGAAAAGCGAACCCTCTCATAGAGTGTTGTTATTTAGCTCGTAGGATTGTAACGTGAAGATTGTGTCTCTCCAAAAGCGACTACCTCCATGGGTAGTTCTCCAGCTTGATGTCAATACACTTGTCACCTTGGCGATCGCTGTTTCCAATCTTGATGTCAATATGTTATCTGCCCGCTGTACAGTACATTATCTGCCGGGGTCGTCGGAGCAGTACAGCTTGTGGTAGTGTTCCAGGAATTTTTTTCTTAAAAATTTGTTTTTGCGGCCTGTATCTGGAAAAATTTCCTTCTTAAAATTCTGCCACCTTTTTTTTTATTGGCAGAAACTCGCCATCCCGTACGGAACTTCCTGAATAACCTGAATCCGGGCATTATCCGACTGATTTCGGCGGAATCTGGCACTGAATCCCCATATTATTAAATCACGTGTGGCGTATTCACGACCGTTATCGGTGGAATCCCGCAAAACATTTTTTTTTCCCGATTATATCATCAGCAGAAATCGAAATACATTCAAGCACTTGCCCGGTGGCATACGAGGGATCCCACAAATTTTGCAACCCGGGAACATATTTCCGGATCCACGTGCTGTCTGCATTATTTCGAGATACCTTGCATGACCAGTCGAACCGGCAATGAGATGTAGTGACGGTAGGACGGTGAAATATGGTAGCGCGAGATTGAGTTAAGCTTAAGTTGGACTAAAGCAATTTCGCGGTTGCCTGCGACATAAACCACGAATCAATATTAATTCGCATTACTAAAGTAATTTTTGGGGAACGGATAAGCGACGCCAGTGAATGCCGGAAAGGCACAGTGAGCAGTACGATTCGGTGCATGTATCCTGTCAAGAAAATGATAAGTAAATGTTTCTTTTTTGGGGGGCGGGAAGGGGTAACATAACAGTAATACGGATGTGTTGCGAAATTTTCCGTTTGGCTCATGAAACCGCACGAGCACGAAACATGTAGCGGGTGTGCGCAGATAAAGTAGCCCCAGATTTTTTCTCGTATGGCGTTTGCCTGCTTACCGCATGAACTTTCGGTGGCGCGGGATGACGCATTTGTCGTATGAAATAAAACAATAAAACGTATTAATAATAATAAATCGAACAATAAAATCGTAGTAACCAAACACGCGCAACAAAAAAAAAGTTCGCCATGTAAACGTTGCCCTCCGTGCATCACGATTTTCCTATACAGACGTCAATACATGGCGGTCGCACCACAGCCGCGTCTAGCTACCGCTAGGCGTACCAGGACTAAATAAGCCCTGCTGTTCACAAACAAACCTAGCCCTGCACGGTGCTGGAAGCAATGTTTACCGCCCGCCGCGGTTTTTAGCTGTCGCGTTTTTTGCCTGTCGCTGTTTTCCCTACTCGCAGTTTTTGGTGTCGCGGTATTTGTTTGTCGCTGATGCTGCCTATCGCAATTTTTGCCTATAGCATTTTTTGTCTATCGCGATTTTTGCATCTCGCGGTTTTTGCTGTCGCGATTTTGACCCAGAACCGGCTCGTTTTGCTTCTGCGCGAGCGGCAACCCCAGTGGTAGGGCGATGCAACTGTGCTCCACTGCCATGTCCTATTGGAAATACACGGAGCGAAGTTCGCGTTGCTGACGATTTTATTGCTCACGTCTATTGGTACCGCATAATGCACCACGGCGCGCCGCCGGAAGTTCGTGCGGTATGCAGGGAACGCGCCATGTGCGAAAATGTGGGGCTACTTTATCTGCATTCTGCACCCACCCTGTACATTGCACTCAGTCTGGACAAATGTCTATGACGAGCAAAATTGGTTTCGAGTTTATAGGTCAGCGGGAAATATCATAACACAATAGGAAGCATACACTGAGCATATATAAATCAAACATGTTGCGGGATGCCCATGGATATGTTTTCTCCATGGAGCTGCTAATTGTATGCCTTTCTACTATGGCAAATCCGTCATTATCTTTTCTCGTTCTTTCTGGGACACCATATATCACCATAAATCACATATTTAACACATCAGTAGGAATTCTTGTAATGGAACTGTCCTAACTGCCATTATCCTTAATTTCTGAGCGTGAGTGTATGAGTGAATTTCCATGCCTGCCAAAAGATTCCGTACACACAGAATTTTGCAGTATGGACATCTGTACGGCTGTCACAGAAGACCGCAGACTCGCTCTACGGACTTTAAACGGCTACCATAGACTTCCGTACACACTCTATATGGAATCCGTACGACCACCACAGAAGTTCGCACGTGGCATATGTATTCTATAGGTGCACCGTAGCAGTCCGTACACCTAGTGTTTGAAGACCATATTCTTGCTACAGCAATTCCCGGCAAAACCATATCATTCCGTAGCGTTCCGTAGCATTTCCATTGAAAGTCGTAAGAGCCCACACAAGTCCATACATAATCTATATGGGCTTTTATGTTTTTTTTTTCAATCGGGTTGGTGTGCCCTCCGCCAGACCTTAGAGTTGTTGATGGGCACTATTCAAAATAAATTATTATTGTTATTATTATAATCATTGTCCTAGCACAACAACTTAGTAAGCATTCTTGCTTCCCGGACTTGCGATAACGGGATGGTTTTTCCGACCTTTCACACTTTCAAGCAATACTAGGCTCTACGCTTTGTTCTTCTGTCTAATCAGAAACTTTTAAGATCACTTCTGATGGCATTGTGGAGGTAGAATTACTTCCAGCGGTCGAACAGCTTCGGCAGGAGTGATTAAATAACATGAACAAGCTCTACCAGGTTAGCGTCGCACTCTCTTCGGGAAATATTAAAATCGACCGAGACCATTTTATATATTTGTACTTGGACGACAAAGACGACAACCAACTTGTTAATGCCTACGAATGATCAATGGGGTCGACTTCCTTGCAGTGATGGTTACTGGTGCATCGTGGAACCACAGTGTACAAGTCGCGAGTAGGACGCTGCGCCCAAATCATTGTTGTTTCTTTATTGTCGACAAATAATACAGTAAGAGTCTGAGATAATCTTCGACGAACGCTGTTGCGGCAGACACCTTCTTTGCAAGTTGAGTTATGAATAACGCATAATTCAGCTATGTTTCAGAGAACGTCGAAGCCTGCTTTTCTATACACATGTAAAGTAACTCAGTTATCATCGATGTGTAGTTGTCCTTCTTTTATGATAATGTGCAAAACTGTGTGGATGCTTCCACGTTGATGTCTTGTTCTCTATTCTCCTGTTGCTTGATGTCGATATATTTATCAGCGCGTATGTTAATGTGTAAGACAGTGTTATTGCCGTGCTACTCTTTTGTTCTCCGTTAGACCGGTACACTTAAGGATTTTATTTTTGTGGAAGTTGTTACAGAGGTAACGGTTCCGAGGACGAAAAAGAAGGACCCGCATAAAAGAACACAAGAGAGACGTCCGGGACGCCACACATGCCACACGGCTTTAGACCGAACTCAGCGAGCATTCTTGGAACACGGGGCATTGTTTCGACTACGATAACGCGGTGACCTTGGCACGCGAGCAAAGATGGGGACCAAGGAAGCTCCTGGAATCGTGGCGCATACGCGCTGATCCCTTGCATTGTAACAAAAACCGTGGCCTCCTTCCCGAACAATACTGTCATCTCCTTAAGTAGCGACTGGTTGTTGGCTCTCCCGCTCAGTCTTGCACTGATGATGCCCGTCGTATGACAGGCGAAACGTCTGCTTAAAGTTGTTATTTGTTACCTTAAGTCGGAGTCCTCTCTTTCTTTCGTTAAGTCATCTCCCGGCTTTCGGAGTATTTTCGCGCCATTCTAGCCTTTAAAAATCCATAGAAAAAAGCAAAATACAGTGAAATATCCATCGCTAAATTTCGGTATGCAAATGAGCCGAAACTGAAAAGCACGCCTGAGAAGGGCATCAACCTCGTCAGCAGAGGCTCTATCTGGACAGGAAAGCGGCTTATTGAGTCAACAGATCGCCACCTACTACGATCATCTCCATCGCTCCAAATCGCGTGGCCCTCTGACGTCACATGAGCGCGGTATTCCCTGCGTTCCCGGCATGGTTCGCGATCGCCGCAGTGTCGATTTCGGCTCATTGGCACATCAAAACTCGAGGATTAATGCTTTAACGCGCGTGCGTGCTTCGGGATTAACATGGAATGGGTTTCAACAAGGATAGTCTTTGAAATCTGCCACCTCTCTCTTCCCCGAAATTCTCTAATTAAAACGTGAATTATGGAGTTTTACGTAATTAGTCATCCCGTAGTTACATACTTTTCTTCGGGAGAATCTCAGCCTGGCCATACAACACAACTGCAAAACCAAGCTTCGCAGTTCTCTAATAGCCTTTCTTATTTAAAAAATCTGTCCCGCTTAAAAGAAACGCCCTGTGCATATGAAACGATCAAATGTCAGAATTATTCACAAAGAAATCGTCGTAAAAGAGCATCCACTATCGATGACCAAGAGGTTTCAAATAAATAGGCAGAGAATTTTTTTTTTCTGTGCAGGCAGGGCGTGAAGGTACACTCTATATGTATAGTATCCTCTAGTAACGTGCACAAGTGTCATTTCTTACCATCTATTTCAGAAGTTACCCTGTAACCTATGGGGGCAATAACCTCTGTACACGTTACACAGATCACCTATAAAGAGAACTTACTGTTTCCTACCCGTCATGCAGACGTAAAAGTTAGTTTGGCCAGGCATGGCTGCTTCTAAGACGCCTGTCTCTTCACAGACAGCTACACAATAAATGTTGCTGAGAATCAGCTGTCATCAGTGCAGAACGCAAACTTTTTGCAACATGTAGATATAGCACATGCAATTCGTCTAGAGGTATCCAGCGCAGAAAAATCGCTGATCTGATCTAAACATCTGATCACTACGTGCGCACACATATTCACACGCACAACAATAGAAATGAAGTAATTGCAACTGAAAAATATTTATTATTTAAACAAAAACTAATGAAAAGTACGCCTAAAACGTTCCTATTCCTTTCCGATGTGATATTAGCACTCTTCACAAGTTCGTTCATTCATTCTTTTTCTTTTTTTTGTCTTCGTGTCTTCTTTCCAATGTCTGAGAATCTTAGGTCAGCGATGCGACTATTGTAAATTAGAGGCACATTAAGAAGTAAAACACAAGGGTGACAATGAATTAAGCACAGAAGACACGTAACACACACACACACGTAACAGACACTGTGGTGGAAAGAGTGGAACAGATCAGAACAGGCGCTGCGGTCAGTGTAGACTGACTTCCGACAGACATCCAGCCCAACAACACACGGCTGTCCAGGGACATCCGATGTTACTTCTAAATCTGGATGTTGGGATATCCTGGAGTTTCGTTCAATATATATACGCACACATGTTCAAGTGAGAGAAAGGAGAAGACATCTGAGACATCCGAAAGATATCGTTAGGGACGTTAAGCGAACGAGGGAGGGACATTTTATGGAGATGCCTTCCAGCTAATGCTCCTAAAACAGCGGGGATAATATCTACTTTATTTTAAAGCACATACGCTATAGTACTGATGTGAATAATTGATTTAATATAACAAAATTATTGGGCTACATTAGATTAGTGCTACACAGTAAGTGGTACTCCCAGAACCTGTCGGATTTCTCCAGTGGGAGGGTCGCTGAGTTTCTCGACTCTCATCATTCGTTGTTCGCTTTGTTTCCGTTCCCTGACATGCTGTGCTCACTTGGCAAGTCCGAATATTCCAAGAACCACCACAGTGCTGCTTCCTTGATGTTTCCGAAAAAGGACAGGCGCGTCGTTTCTAGTGTACAATAGCTGTAGGGAAAGTGGATTATACTCTCGCAGCTACGGTCACTTTTCTTGTCAGTTATGTTTCGAAAATGATGAAATTCCACATCCCGGTTTCAGTCAATGCACCTTATCCCTTAATTATTTACGGTATATCCGCATTAACAGTGAAAAATTATAGTTTCACCAAATATGTCACGTCAAACGCTTGAATCAAACAAACAAAAACACTATATTAGGGGCAAGCAGCGCAGAACACTGGATGTCTCTCGGACGTCCCTGGGGGCTCCTTTCTCCAGTTGGACCTGTGAGCGTACATATATGTCACACCAAACACGTTATCCCCATGATACTCCAAAATCCAGATTCAGACATACATCGAATATCCTTACAACAGCCACGTGTTGTTGGGCATAAATCACCGCGTATGTCCGTTTCTGGATATCACGAGGATATCATTCACACGCTTTACTTTCTTCATCCACGCCGGATATCAGGAGGATATTCATTAGACAGACGAATCTGACCACGGACATTAATCGTACATCATAGTGGATAGTCGGCGTTGTTAGGGTGCTTTCTTCATAATCCCGAACACGCTCCGCAGTTCGTACAGAAGCACAGAGACAGATCGGTAAGGATTCTAAACCAGGGCGGGTACAGACCCTCGGTTTGGGGGTGGGCGGTTCCTTTCTGGGAGCGCGTAGTGGGGGAGGAGAGAGACTGAAATCAAATTTATAAACCGACGTTTTGGATCCCACTTGGATCCGCCACTGTAAAAAACTCTCGCATTGAATGTGCGGCCAGAACGAGAACACAGTACCTTTTGAGCAGTAACTCTTATAAAGTTACTTTGCAAAAAGAGCAATAAAAACGAGGGAAATGCAAACGCAGAATTCGTTTAGAAGGTACAATATCCGTGTAAAAGGTACTTTAAGTTACGATTATTGGATTTGAGTTGAACTCAGAAGTACGTTCTATTGCTCCTATAGTGTCGAAATATTACAACCTATAAATAGTGGAATCGGACGTGAAAAGGGTTGAACATTTCCATATCTAGGTCCACATTGAGGTTACACGGCACTAAAAGGAAGTAGGTACAATAGTAGGTACAAAGTAGGTACTAAAAGGTACAATAAAAGGAAGTTAAAGCTCAGCTACGCCGATTTTCGAGTGTTACAGAATGGAATGGTACCCACACGATGTGTTCATAAGGGAACACTGATTATGTATGCAAAATAGTTGTCCCAAACTCCTCGCGGTTTTCCGAAAAAGTGAATTTTTAGTTTTACTGACATCCCGTCTTGTGGCCCGCAAACCCTGTGTCGACGACACATTCGTGGTCTGCCCGCGCTCCGGCTTGGCATGACTTTTGGCTTGGTTTCTTCCGCCAAGCCGGCCAGTTTCTTCTGCCGAGCCGTCTGCTGCGCAGATTCACATTGGGGAAGTGATAAACAGTTCGCTATTAGGAAGCCAGTATATTTCTGGACTTCACTAAACCCACAAGGAACGTGAGTTTTGCTTCCTTCGACTGCAAAGCATTTGCTAGGCCAGTACAGACTTCCTGGTGTGATTCGTGTTCTGTGCTGCGTGCCGAGAATGCGTGAGCGTTTTGCTCCCGTCTGCAAGAACACTTCAGCATGCGGTTCCAATGTTTCAAACCACAATTTTCCGAAAGCCGAAAGAGAAATCTATTGACTGCAACAATCGGTTACAACTACGACTGGGTGCCACCTTCGAAAGCAGCGATTTGATCTGTTCATCTGGCTCATACGAATGTTACGGAAGCAATGCGCAACTTGTTGCACAAGAAGCCGAAGATGTCTCGTCCGGGATGCTGTGCTAACCTTATCTGCAGCAGGAGATTGCAGGTGCAGGACTGGGAAGCAGATAAAGGTAAGACGCGTAATGTTAGACAAGTCAGTCATGCGGTGCAAATTGCATCACGTAGAAGAGAAAAATACGCTATCTGTCAGTTACTGCTTCATCCTTTAGAGATTACGCCCCAGTGGGTGTATTCTCAGTACAGATTTGGAATTGCCTTATTTGTTAAATGATTTCGCAGGCATTCTGGCACCACCGAAAAGCTTGCACTCCACGTCTCAACTATCACCGTCTGGGTTTCAAGCTGAAGGCTGTCACCAGTGCCAACCAGACGCTCCTTCAAAGTTAATCTGTTTTTGTTGACGGAACAGTGACACCTGGTACTGAGACATTTCATTTTCTGATTAATCAAGTTCATTCCATCACTTGTGCTCGACTTCTTGTGTTCGTATACCCTTGCTGTTGCTCGCTAGCCTAGAGCAACCATGCCTGAGGTGCCAGCGCTTTCAGAGTACATTTAAGCAGTATCATCGTATCATATGCACGGCAGCACATCTTGTGTATTTTGATTAAGGTATAAATTCAACGTTGGCTCAGCTGTTGTAATTTGGTCACAAATAAGGTGTTCTTCCAGAGCGCTCAAGGGCAGTTCAAGCAGTTTCATGTGTGCAACAGCACATACTTTTTCTCAGTTTTGACTAGGGTAAATTGAAATCTTCCAGTTGATGTCTTTCGGTCATAAATTATGTTTTTCGAGACATTCAAACAGCATCATGTGTGCAACAGTACATACTTTTTCTCAGCTGAAGTAAGGTAAATCTATCCGCCGTGGTGTTCTGGCAGTGCAGCAGAAGCTTTTGTTGCATTCAAGTGGTATCATGTATACGAAAACTTGTTTTATGCCTTTCTGTAGCTGCTGTACTAATATTGTGAGTACAGAGACATTCCTGCAGAACATATCAGAGCATCTTGTGTGCTATTGTTTGTATCATATGCAGCAGTATATTGATAATGTTAATTATTCAATGACTTCAGCTAACATTTACATTCTTACTTCCAGGTAAACCTGTCACGCAGATGCCCTACCCCTTGGTATGCAGAGTGATTTCCCCAGAAATTCACTGCTGGGGGGGGGGGGGGGTGCTGAGCTTTGAAGGGGGGGGGTATACTTGGTGAAGGTTCCACTTACGGAATTTTTCTTAGACACGGAAAGAATTGTGGCACAATTGTGATATATCTGCACAGCTTTCCTGTTTTATTCGTACACGGTATTACGTTAGAACACAGTACCTTAGAATACAGATTCATTATGAACGGCATTTCAACATTAAGGTCCATAATCGCACGACTGACAAAGAAAGAAGACTGGCACCTTGTCTCACGAAGCTCAATGAACGCCTAGCAACCAAAGGTGAAAACCTTGGACGAAAAAAGCGGAATACCTCGCTTGATTGAGTTGGGCGTAAATGGTTCTTCATGATGCATATTGAGTTTGCGTGCCTGCACGCATTTTTGCTCGTATATGTGCGCAATATATGCACTGAACAGTCACTTTCAAATGATTTTGGACAAATGCATGGTACGATCATGTGCATGACCGTGGTCCTACAGCATAAGTTTGACAGTACAGGATGTAATTCGCTGCGCCGGACTCACTACCAGAACGTGTTGGTGTCCGAGCTAGGTGGAGTCACCTGAGAAATTTCAGGGGGGAGGGTGTTGCAAAAATGCAGGGGGGGGGGGGGTGTAGGGAAATCCCTGGGTATGCATAGTTCAAGATTGTACCGAAACAATCGACCTGGAGCATTATTCTTCAATTGGCAGTGGCATTACTATCACAACACACCACATACTGCATGTCTATTGTGCGCGTACAATGCAACACACCTATTCTCAGGTACAGGCCAGCTGGTACGCAATTACAACATGAAACAACTGACACAGAGACCGTAAAGTCATGCCTTTTCCTCCGCGCCTCAGGCTTCATGTTGTTATCCTCACATGCAACTCAATTCGCCTGTGCTGTGCAGCATGAGCAAAAGCATATATTGTTTGTGGTCACGTGACACAGGACATAAATACAGTGAAACCTTCCTATGTTGGACACCCACGGGGCAGCCGAAGAGTCTCCTACTTATAGAGGTGTCCGAGTTACAGAATATGACGGCAACAAAAAATGGAAGAGATCACAGCTGTGAGAAATGTCCCCCTTCTTCAATTTAAAGGAGCTAGGAAAGCACTTTAATCACTAGCATTTTTTTGAACCAAGTGGTTAATAAGCATATTAAAATGCACCATGCGAAGTAATACTATCAACAGGTGCATAAATATAGCAGAATTCGATTTTGAAAATCGCGACCGTGCGCAACGGTGGCAATACCCAGAACGAGCCGTCGAGCCGCTTGCGTCATTTTGACGTCAGAAAGGTGGATCCCCTGATTGGTTTCGAAGAACGTCGTCTGCTATTTTTCACTCGGAACCCCGCTGAAACGGTGGAAGAGGTTTCTTTTGCTTTTTCTTTGGTTTATCAGATACAGTAAACGAAGACTGGTCTACAGACACTGTTCAAGGTTAGACCGTGAGATTGTAGAGGCCTCCTCATTGAACTCCCCGAGCGAAGTCAACCAAAAATCGGTCAACCTCTCCTCGCTTGACCTTGCTTTCCCTAAAGCAACCTTCCGGAGTAGGTGGATTATGAAAATAAACTTCAGGTGCCAGTTGAACGCTGTTCTGTCCGTGTCTGTGTTTTGTATATACCAGCTCCGGTGGCGCAGCGGTAACGCGTGCGCTTGGAGACTGGGAGGTCCGCGGTTCGAATCCGCGGGCCGGCTGTGCCGTCTGGGGTTTTTCCTGGGTTTCCCTCAGATGTGTAATAGGCGTATGCCGGCACAGTTCCCCTGAAGTCGGCCCGTGGACGCAGCTATCCTCCCCCCGAGCGGATTCCGCTCGGTCTTCCTCTCCTCCTCTCCACCACCTTTCCCTTCCCGAGAAACATGCCGTCTAATCAGGCAGGCAGACCTCTCGGGTTCCTCCCAACGACACTCCTCCTCCTCCTCCGTGTTTTGTATGCTGTTCGTTATCGTGGTGACTGTTTCTTGTTGTGTTGTTGGTGGCAATACGTATAAACACAGTGCGGCACTAAGCGCTGCTTCACTTCACGCCTCGAAAGGATCGCTGCATGGCTATGACCACTAATTCCGTCCGCTATGTCATTATATCAATACATATACGCTATATCACTAATTCGCTATGATCACTAGCGCCCCTCACTTTGACTAGCAACTTTGTTAGCCATTCAATTAATTCCTTATTCAGCTGGAGGAGTGTTCTTGCCCATACGTTGTCAGATACAATCCAGTGAAATCTATCGCAATATGCCGTCGCCGGCACATCGTGGCATCAGGAGTTGAACATTCATTGCCTGAGTTACACACCAACATAGCCAAGCAGTGTCATAAGACCACCACAATTTATGGTCAACTTACCAACCATCGAGCTAAACGAGAATTGGCCGATGCAGACTACAAATGTGGACGACGCAGACACGCAAGTTTGAGTTCATCCGTGCTCGGCACCATTTGTTTTGTCACCATATAGTGCATCAGTTTTATCCACCATATAGTGACCGACAACGTCGGTTAAGTTTGCGTCCGTCCGACGACATATCAGCGTGCACTGAAACAACACGTGACTAGCGTAAATTTTAGCTGACTATAAAATGCACATGTTGCGCGCGGAAAACTGCCAACGGCAAACTGTGACTAACCCACCCATAATATTGCAAGCACACAACTAACCAACCAACATGCCGCCCTGCTAAGCCAAATGGCTTCTAAATGTGTCTTTCGTTCGCTAAGGCGACTTGAACACATATAGAAAATTCGTGAATTTGAGTGGTTAAATAGTGATGTTATGTTCTTAATCGCGGCATAACATCTTACTAAGCAGCATTTCCCCTTTTCCTTGTTTCCAGAACATAAATTTCGAGAACGGGGGTTTCACGACCCTGAATATCGAGGTCCTCCCTTATTCATCCCTTGACAGAGAGAAAGCAGGGTGAAAGAAAACGGAAATAAAGAAAAGAAATCCAGTCACCACTGACCCGGATAGAAGCGCGGTCGCCGCTTTCAACTTTTATTACGTCACCAATGACGTTTTTTTCTTTCTCCTCCTCGTTTGACCCGGAGGAGCGAGTCGAGTGGGAACACGCGCGGCGATGTTCAAGTGGCTTTTTTTCTACGAAAAACATCGCGCACAGAGAAAATTTTCGTGTTAATCATCAAGTTAAGTTACCTGCTTCCACAACGTGTTCCGAACGGAAAATTTTTTAGATGGCTTTCAGAGCTCCTTTAAGGTCCTTAGTGGTACCTGGTGGTGGTGCCTGGTAGTGGTACCTCTACCCACTCTTCACTGATAATTATTACTGATTTTAGTATATTCAATTCCGTTCAGATTCTACTCAATGGCATTACCTCTGGAGCTTTTCGAGCAGCGAGGACTTGTCTCTGAAGCGTCAGCCCACTTCTCATACCTTTGGTGCAGTGCTCGTTCAAAGGCTCTAGACAAACTGAAGACAAGTGCTCACATAAAGAATTACAATGTAGACTGACAGCACTTGTTTTTGGACTCTAAAAACTAAAGCAACAAAATGCTGAGACCAGTATAGGGGAAAAAAGGGGCAAAAGTCAAGGCCACTGGCTCATTTTGGGTCTTTTTGGTGCAAAGATGGGCCGATATTGAGGTAATTTGGCCAGGGTTTTGTCCGACTTTGCAGGGAAAACCCTATTCTACTTCCAAGTTAGGGAGGTGTCCGACATAGAGAATTTCGTCCCCATGTAGTTTGAATGGGAGCCTACCCGTGCAATGAAATCATGGGGAGTCCGAGGTAAGGAGGTGTCCGACTTTGGAGGTTTTACTGTACTATAGAGCATTCTACGTCATGTAATCTAACAGTTGTTCACCTTTGGATATTTTAACCATGGAATTTACCCTGCGTGCACCATACAATGTCCAAACACGAACAACTGCTAGAGAGCAGCATGTACTGTTTCCGTATAGCACTTATGGCTTGCGTCCTGTGATCGGAAACAGTGGTGTCTTTTTTCTGCTACAACCAGTAAACTACAGTAAAGATTTAGAAATACTGTGTCATACCATAAAGCACTATGGGAAATGGCAGTTTGAAAAACTGGAGAAGACTGTCATTAGAATGGGGGACATGTTCTACGGTGAAATTTTTTACAGTGTGTGCTGCACCACGTAGTGCACTGCAGGCCTACCACAGTATGGTAACGCTCTGAATACTGATTTGCTCAAAAAAGAATGTGTGCGTTTCTTGTACTAACTTCCCCTTATGCAAGGTTGTAGAAAAATGTTTTCAGCCAATGGGGAGGGAGAGGACATCATTCTGGAGTCTCGTTGACCTACAATGTGTCGTGTGTGAAGGTCATTTTGAAGAGTGTAGGTGGTATAAGACTGTGTTCCCATGTTCTTTGCAGTGTTGACTAATAACCATAATAAACTAGAGGGTACATTTGTTGCTTCATATATTTGTGTCATGGCAAAGTATGTAGAGATACATCTGTCTACACATGCAGGTGACAAAACTGCTTTTTATGCCTAAACTATGACAAATAGTTGTCTGTTCAGCACCACTAGTCATGCGCTGGCCTCCATGACATGTCTGTGACATTCCAAAGTGATTAACATGTCCCATAGATGTGTGCAATGCTGAAGATGACTGTGTACCTTCTATGGATTCTTGATTCAAGCAAAGTACTGTGTGATTTGCTCACAGCGCCTGGCTGTACCTTCACAATTCTACATAAAAATATGTAAAGTTTGCCGAAGGAAACATCATGAAGGTCCATAGCGAAAAACCCTGAGATGAGGGATAGGAAGGGACATACACAATGTCTCAACATAGCGTGTTTATGTCCCTTCTTGTATCTCCTCTTCAGGTCTCGCTATTATAGACACTATCACCAGCTCGCTTGCTGTTGAACCGTGCTTTCAACGATAAGGGTCACTTTCATGGACTGGATGGCAGCCAACATGCTGTCAATAAAAAGAATAATGGAAGGAGCTCAATATGATCCTTAGGCTGTGAGTGGTCATTGCTTTCTGACAAATGGTGACTTAGAATTTCAGGACAGTGCCTGCAGTGGTAGTATTCTTGTGTTCTCACCCTTGACACCCATTGTGTGTTATCGGTCTCCTGTAATCTGCTAATATGCACATAGCTAAAACAAAGTATATTTGTATTTCTTTGAATGCAGTTGGTACAGCACATTGTTTTTTACATGTTCTTTGGAAAATATAAATAAAAGAATTCTCTACTCTGCAAGTCTCCTGTCAGCTCTACAGAGCAGCTTCGAATTTCAAAGAAGCCACGTGTGAACCTAGACCAAACTAGTGGTGGAGGTTCATATAGGTCATAGATAGATACTATTATTATTATTAGACCATAGGTCAGGCTTAAGTGCTGGTTGGTGGCAACGCATTTGAATCTTATTAAAAATTGGTGCAGGAGGTGACCAACATAATTAAATACACCAACTGACTCTCACAAACTTTGTGGTGTTATACTTTTGAAACAACATTAATACGCTGCAGTGGTCTTTTCTCCTTTGTTGCTTTTAACCTAGAAATATTAGGTGTTCGGCATCACCAGCCTTAGTTACTGAGCATGCAGTTATTTACGTTGAGCGCTGCAGTTTCACATTTGTTTCTCTGAACAAGCAAGCCCGCTTCCCCATTTTGATAAGAGTCTTTCAGCTTTGACAGGGCATTTGTGGACAAGGAAAACATTTGGACTATTGTGTATTTTGCTATGTAGTGCACCGTACAAGGCAGAGGACACCATCAACCATTTCCACCAAGGTTATTAAATTTGTGATAAAGTACATATACCTTTTGTCACTGACTAATTTGGTGGCAAAGTTACTTGAGTGAGTTGTGCAATTTTAAGCACATGTTTAAAAAAATAGGATATGGGAATTGCTGACTGGTTGAACATGTGGAGTACCCAATATAATAATTGGGGGCTTACGTCTCGAGACATCTGAGTGTGGAACACACAGCACAGTGTAATGTTCTTTATTCTGGCAATGTTAGCATGGTTCAAGAAGTGGGAAATGTTGCACTACCCTAAATAACATCTGTTGGGCCCAGCAAACAGGATACACATACCCTGATCTGAAGACACTATGCCTATATCTAAAGCAATATGAGATCGACCCGTACGCGTTTATTTGCGAAACTATTATGAATGAAATATGGCCTGTGTGGTATAGAACAATGCGCACACTCAAGTAAACATGCAAAAAAATACGTATAAGGGCTCTCGACCTACATGCCGCGATGCGCTCTACGAGATAAACAACAAACTACAAAACTACATCCAACACTTTTTGTGCGGGGCAACTCTAATGAGCACTTTCATATAACCGACGAATGGTTCAACGAATGCACTTCGAGTGGTCACGATACATTCTTACGTCGTTCATTGCAGTCGCGCTATGATGCTGCACAATATATGTATCTCGTGTAACAAGCCTGGCAATCGCACGATGTGCATGGGCAGAAATACGGCCTTCTTTCTTTGAAGACCAGTCCTCTGTAGGTATATGCTCAAACAATCACCAAGTCTCACGTTGTTGCTCAATCGCTTCCATTCCTGCACTTGTAGTAAAAGCAGCAAACGGGTTGACGTGAATGGCAGCTGAACGGTTGAACTGCGAAGTTCTCGAGCACATAATCACAATTTCATGCCGAAAATGATGGTGAGGTGAGTTCGCGGTTGCTGTTTCCATCGTTCAATACTTCTCGGGATTATCATCGTAGCCGGCGGCCATAACTGGATTTCCTCGCAAACGGGAGAAGACGCCAGGGAAGTCAGATAAAGCCTTAGCTTTCATCCAATCAGACGCACGATTCTCTATCTACGTAGATGGAGCAGGTTTATCCCATCTACGTCACAAAAATGGCTGCGCCCATGGCTTGTTTTGGTTTCTTTGATGAATTAATTTTCGTAATAGGAAGAGAAAATTGAGAAACGAAGGTGCGTTTCGGGGGCAGTTGGATGTGCTCGTTCTGAATATCACAACCGTTTCAACACATCGGGAAATCGGCGTAGCTGACCTTTAAGGCTCCCTTTGCTATCGTATTTCCGGATATTTCGTATATAAGTCCGTACTTGGCTTGCGAAATTCAGCGGCTAAGTTAAATTCAGTCAATACCGGTGCGGTTTCAGCGAGTCAAGCTTTTCTTTTGTCGGCAATTTTCACACGTTACACTGCAGTCGTCTCCCCTCGAATAACGAGGGAATTAGGAGCACAAGGCCGACATGCACCAATGTTGAACCAATGAATGGAAGACTTGATTTCTACAAGCTTGCTAGGGTTATTACACGCAATGTCCGAGGACTGAACCTGTGCTTATGCTCCACAATGTGCAAACTGAGCAGACAGTATACTGTTGTGCGGGCTCCTCAATGAGCTCGTTTTTCTCTCAAACACGCTTCTCTTTTAGCCTCCCCCATTCTTTAGTGTCTATGGCCTTCACCAAATAAAATGGTCCTCCTCCCTGTCTAGGCCCCACTCGCTCATCGTTCACTTGAAGGAGAAAGGTGGCAACCGTATTTTTCCACAGGGTCAGCCAACTACTAGACTACTGCGTAAAATACTTCTTGTAGATTTTCTTGTGCCATATCTGAAATGCTTCTAAGTATCTTTGTAATCTGAAGCGTCAAACTGGCAGCACTGTAAAGGAACATTTTAGGCAGCAAAGGATGGCAATTTCAAAGCGCACGCCAAACGAAGCCGAAACTTGTACGAGGTGTCAAGTAATGTTATCTTTGTCATCAGAAAAGTAGGTGCGAGATATCCTGGTCTGTGTTGTCATTTAAGTAAGTGTTTTTAAAGGTACGCTTGACTCTAAATGAGCGAAATTTCGAACAGGAAGCTCGAAGACCCACCATGCGTAGCGCCGCTTCTCAACGTAAAAACCAATCATTGGCGACAGACACTCACTAGGGGTGCCAGTGTGCAGCCTGGTAGTGGGGATCCTCGTTTTGGTTTCGTTTCTGTTACAGTAAAAACTGTCATATTGGAGTGAAAATGCGGCTTATTTGGAATACATATGTCGTTCTCATCGTGCATTATGAGGAAAGGTAACGCTGAACGGACCCTTGCACATGCGATGCCTTGATACGCAATGCAATGTGCAAATGGTACACGAGAACATCCCCGCAACACGGGTGGTTCAGTGGATTCCAGGAGGCGGCTCCCAAACATCTGGGTGTCAATGCGTATCGTTCTGCTATGCACTCTTTTCACAGGGATATGATTTTTGAAAGGTGTGCCTCAGTTTCAGAGGCTTTGCGCATGCTCTGTACATCACCTACGCTCATCGTTCTTTCGACTCGGTAGCTGAACCCACAAGCAACCTTAGGGCAATCGAAAAATGCGGGGTTCGTATTTACCTTAGGTTATCTTTTCTTTAGTTGCTGTTTAGTTGGCTTATTACGCAAAACGATCACCATTATTTTCAATAAATAGCTACTGCCATACTTCTGTGGCATTAGTATCAGGGTGTCGAACCGAACCCGAACAGTTATTTTTGCCGGAACCCGAATCCCAGCCACATATCTGTGTGTTGCCGATCAATGAATAGGCGAGAGCGACAGGACACATCACCGGAAGGAAAACTTCTCCACGTGACTCCCATTATCTCTCTCTCTCTCCCTATTTCGTATGTGTGTGTGTATGATCGACGTGGCCCTCAGACACGCTCTATATTCCAAGATCGAGGACAAATAAAAACAATGTTCTCCGCGCATGCTCCTTAGCCTTGTCATTATTGTAAATGCACGCGTCGCAGGGTTAAGTCGGCAAACCTACTTAGCAAATATAATCACATACTGTGGCAATCACTTCCAGGCACGGGTGTAAACAACCTTGTTCTCGGACAGTCGCAGGTGAACTTCGTTGGTCACTTCGCTTGTCTTGTTTGACTTCGACGACACAATGCGTCTTCGTATTCTTCTGACATTATGCTTTCTGGTCTTGGACACTCAGCAGAAACGTTTTCGCAGTTTTGAAGAGTTTATCGGTTCAGACTTGGCTGTGGATCTGATTAGGAGCTACGCTGAGAAGAGGCCCCTCACCTTTCTCATACAAAAACAGTGTGACTCGGCACATTTTTCAGCCTCAATGGCGTCTCTTCTTCGTGGCATTGACGTTCCGACAATCATATGGACTGACATTGAGGCATACAGATCTGAATTGAAAAAAAGCAACGAGAAGTTTCCTCACGCACGCTCGGATGATCGCTTACTGGTTGTGATTTGCAAGCATGACTTTCGGTTTATCGTTGGTATGGGGTGTCATCACCGGGCACCTCGGTCCATGTACTTGCAAAGTGAAGAGGTGGTAACGTACCGTGGGCTCCCAGAAGAACCCATTTGCAAGTACAACGACGACCATGCAGGAGTTTTCAACGTCATGCTCTCCCGGGGCCACGTTTTTCTGACGGAGGGAGGTCGTCGTGAATGTCTCAACTGCGGAACACCAATGAGGAATCCGCTCCTTCAGCAACGACCACTAAGCGGGAACCACCTTACAGTGATATGTACGCGGGGAATATTTTGCGAACATCCTAACATTGCGACACTGAGGATCAGCCTCGAGCACAGGAACGCGACTGTCTCTATTTTCTCAGTAGCGAGAAGGATTAACAGTGGTTATCATCTGGGAGACGTGATGCAATCATTCGTTCTCATACGTAGAGGTGTCGCCCTGGGCACCTTTATTCTTGGTGATGTCGCATGGGCCCCGGCAAACATAGCATATACTTACTACGACGTATTTGCGCACATTCTATTCGTAAAGTTGCAAGAGCGTGTTCCCAAAGAAATGCTGCTGGTCGTATCATTCACCTGGGAAGTGTGGACGATGGCCTTTGGAACATTCCTGGGTTGCTTTGGCATTACGTTTTTGTACGTGTGGTTCAGAAGAAGAAGTCGGCCAGCACCGCTGAACGTGTGTCGCCCATTTGTAGTTGCTGTATTGAGACAGGGCGTAAAGGTCTCTTCCTGGGAGTACCCTTGCAGGATAATATTTGCTAGCTGGTTGATTCTCCTTCTGGTGTTGTCGACCGGATTCACTGGAAATCTCACGTCCCTCCTGAAAAACGCTACCCCAAGGAGAACTATTGAGAAGCTGTCTGACTTGGAACACGTGAATACTTCGGAGTACCACATGTGTATACTGGAAAGTGAAGGGAGTATGCTCTACGACGGTTTCTTGAGTGCACCTGAAAACCTCGAGTTTCAAGCTGGCCCGGTATGCTTCAACGCTGATGGGTTGATAAAGGAGGAATCCGCCTTCAAAAATCTGTATGTCACGCATAACGTCTACACCAACAGAACCACACGTGTGCACTCTCAGTTGCGTGACATGGAATATGAGAGATTACCTGAGGACGTTTATCCCACCCCTACCGGAGTAGTGATGATAACCACATCGCCTTTCTTGAACAACGTGCTAAGTACCGTGAGCAACGCTTTTGAATCTGGTCTTTTTAACCACGCTAGAAACAAACTGCAATCCTGTGACGACTGCCTTCACGCAGCGGAGACTGAGAAGGAAGTCCCCTTGGGTGTTGGTGACGCCAAGCCGCATTTCGTAATTTTGGTAACGGGTTCTCTGATAAGCGGTCTCGTGTGCATGATTGAAATGGTTTTCCACCACGCAGCCAGGGTAAAAGCTTGTGTATTATTCATGAAACGGAAATGTTTGAGAACAAGGATAACCTTGGTCTGAAGATGGTCCACAGGTAGATGGTCCGCTTCTTACTTCATGACTTATCTATAGAACTTATGTGTAGCAATACTATGTGTGTAGAATAGTGTAGTAATAAGGGGATCGAAATTAATATTTCTTTTCATTAGCCAACACGAAAGATTCCCCCAAACCTAATGACGAAGATACCAATATGCGTCTCATGAATTCTCCAGTGCTGACCCCACCTGTATGAACGTTAAAGATATTGGTCAGTTGTCTCCTGAGTAATAAGCCTGTCACACCGCAAATCGAATGACATTCGCAACGAATGTCATTCCTTTCTCTTAAATAGAGCTTCACGAAGAAACCGAATGCCATTAGCAAATGACGTCAGTGTCGATAATTAAGACACCAGGGCCGAACATCTGAAGCATTACAGAGGTGCGTTAGTTATACCTTTACTTAATTTGCTCGAATCAAAAGAAACATTAGATTATTTCACCGAATCGTTGCCTTTTCAAAGACACCGAGTTGGCTATGAACCACGGGCAAAAGACAACTAAGAAGCCAACCTTGACCGCACTTTGCACCGTGGCGACTGGGAAGGAGGGTTGTCTTTAGTTTTCCTTCCTTCGTGCTAATGGTTATCAAGTTCGTGATAAAATATTGGAGTACAACTTTCACATTTGTCTTCCATTTCTTCGAACGGTTCATTATTATTGTTTTTGCTACCTCTCTACTGTGAAGGTTCGCTGTGTCTGCGAGAGGGAATGTGAATGAGTTCCCGGAACGCACTCGCTGGCCGAATATCATTCGCATGTATTGCCATTTCATTTCGGCGTGTGAACGGCGTTCGACCGGCATTCAGTGCGAATGTCATTTGCTGGGAATGAGATCCAAACTGTCGTGTGACATGGGTGTTACTACGGGCAAGCGCTACTGTCCGTGGCAGAACTCGTCGTGCGCAATGCAATGTCAAAAGTGTTTAGGGACACCGCTAACCCCTCAACGTTCGTGCAAGTGGGTACTGGTGCATGTTCACCGATATCACTTGTATGTCACCCTGTTGTGCACTCAGCGTTATATAGCACATAAATAAACATGTCATATACCTTACATGAATGTCGTTTTTGTCCGTCTTCTTGTACAATATCGATATTTTTATTCGCTGTCGCAAAACACTGAACATACACACCGTGTTACGCGTTGTTTCACCCTAGCGACAGAATTGTCGACGGGCTGTGCCCATTTGATATGGAAGTGCGCTGTTGCTACAGAACACCTTTCGAAGTAGGCCCCATTTATTTTTTCTTTCTGGGCACACCCATTCCTCGTCAAAAAGTGGAGGATCTCTGGAGATACTCTCGCCTACCTGTTTCTTCGATGAGAAAGTATTAAAAACGGCGTAGTTCAGTGATGTTTTTAATTCCAAATATTCCCGATCCTTACCTCATCGGGCTGCTCGCCTGCCTGTCGTTCTGCGAGATTCGTTTGTCTTGCACCGTCTACTTAGAGAAGAGCTCCCCCCACACCACCCCTTGCAGCGCGTGAGGAAAAGCCAGAAAAAGCACCAAGACAAGTGTGTAGGTGCCTGTGCCATTGAAGGCTTCTGTGGGACTGCTTAGTTGATTCTGTTCTTCGTTTTTAGGGGGAGCGCACTGCTACTTTTGAAAGGCGATGTGGGCAAGCTTCCGCTTGTCCCATCCTACAGTTGGCAATAGGACTGCCTGTACCGGTGTCGTCTGTCTGTTCACAGTGCAGGAGGTTGTTAAACGAGCCATTGAGCTAAGAAATTATCCTCTGTCAGTTTTCATTGTGCTAGTACGACACAATGAACGATAAGTTATTTATGCTATGGGCGTGTAAGTTGGCTTTAAATGAGTCTGCATTGTTAGCGACATATGTGCTGTTTCGTTACATGACATGATAACTAGAAAAGGCGGTACAAGAAGCACCATACGACAGAGCATTCCGCCGGACCGCTCTTCGAATAAACGTCGAGCAACCCAGATGATGCATCATCCCAACAAGAGTAGGACATCGAGGCACAAGTAGCACAGCGCCCTCTGTCGGTCCGCCGGCGGGGAACGATCCCACCGAGTCGACCAGAGCTTGGGGGCCGATATTGGTCCTACATGCGTTTTCCAACACACAATACACGTTATACAGTGTACTACAACATGTTTCATAAACAGACAACAAGTAAATCCCCGCTTTGAAGGGTTGGTCTCGTACACTTTGGCCCGCTTATAAAGGGTACCATTCGATTCCCCGTTGCTGAGAATGATATACTGCAAATTTGCTGGACCAGAATCGTCACGATTATTAAATAAACGAACTAAGTTGATAATCACGGTATAGCATATCGGTATATGTGCTGGCAACAACAGTATCCGGTGTATCTCGTTGCGGTGGAAAGGGTGGAAAGTACATGTGATTGGATGCAGAAATCGTCTGGACGCTTTTACACTTGCGAGAGCAGACTACGTACTTTCTGAACTAACATGGAACAGTGGGAACTCCCACACATTTTCTTTCACTTCGCAGCGGAAAACGCACGTTCTAAGAAACGGCATACATTTGTCACCCCAACTCTAGTCCCTGTTTGGAGTGAAAAGGGATACTTATGGGGATGACCTGACCGTCGTTTCACGTTCGTCGTTTCACCGGCTTTCGAAAGAAACATGCCGAGTAGTAGAAACGTGAATCAACAGATATGTAGCAAATGCCAACATGAGTTTCCACGCTCTTCCGAAAGACGAAACGATGAAGCGCAAACGGGAAGCAACTATTGGGAGCCAAGCACCTTCAACCACGGGTCTGGCTCTGATGCACGTACGTTCCGCACATTTCGCGGACGATGCGTATGTCTTCATGCGGGACGTTCTTCAAGAGCGCTTTGGGACGGCGCCGAAGAGGATGTTGCTCAAGGTAGGAGCCGTCCCCTCGGTTTTTGAAGCCACTACCAGGGATAACGACGACGAAGTTGGCCAGGTTGCACAGAGTTGTGACGTACGTGCATTTGATTGCTAGATGTATGATATGATATAGAGGTATCCATAACGCAGATTTACCGCAAAATAACGATTACGCGCATCAAGCGTGAAACGATAAGTGATCTAGCAAGTTCAATTTTTGTTTTGTACGAGTACATCGTCTTTTCAGGAGTCAGCCCATCCGGCATCATGCATCGGCAGATATAGTGAGTACCGTGCACACGTTTCTTGTCGCTGTAAATTTTAGTACGTCGGAAGAGACCTGCGAACACGGTGTGACAAAGGAACTATTATCAAATCCAAGCTTGGGACTGTCTACTTATTGTTTTTCACGGGGAACTGCGTCGGGGAAAACAAAGATCAGATAAAAAAAAGACGCAGGTGCGACTGTGATGTCATCCTCTTCAAAGAAAAGGAGATCTGCTTATGTTCGGAAGTGTCCCGTGAACCACCTTGCAATGTTCCAAAACTCAGTGGCATATACGCACATCTGACGAGTATACATCAGTGACAATTGCATGTTGGTTTGCATGTCACATAATCAGCGTACAATTCTAGAAGTTATGACTGGCTCGCTACAGTTCATATCCATTTTGAATGGTAGAAGTGCAAGGGTGCAGGCGAGCTGGTACATTGTAAAAACGACGATAAAAACCAGAGACACGGAACAGAAAAAGACAACACGACACGTTCTCAAACACAGCAACCCATTTGCTGTGTTTGAGAACGTGTCGTGTTGTCTTTTTCTGTTCCGTGTCTCTGGTTTTTATCGTCGTTTTTACCATTTTGAATCACCAGACTAGAACTTCTGAAGCTAATCTTGCATTTTGATTAATGAACATACTTCGTTGCATATATATAACCGCATATAGAACGGCCGACGGGGTATTTCTGTGCCAAATGGCTAAGCAGCGTGTTTACTTATATTCATTTATTTGTTTGTTTATTTATTTATTTATTATCTATATGTTTATTGTCTTTTTACCCTTTCAGAAAGTGGCGCTTAAAAGAGATGGAACTGTGAGAGCAGGGGTTACTGCCTTTCTCTGCAAGGACCAACATTTCATGATGCTGTGTCATCAACAGGTATGTAGCAACTCAGTTACATCTTCCTTGAACTGAATGATGGCAGTTGAAGAAAGAAGAACACAACTCGTTTACTTTCCTCTGCCACTGGCATGAACATAGAACAATATTGGTTTATAAATATAGCGTTATTTCCTGAATGTAAATAATTATGGTAGTTATAATAACAAAGGAAACTACTTTATTTACAATTATATATATTTATATATATATATATAAAGAGGGGGAAAAGCCATTAAAAAATAAGTAAATGACGCTAGACGTGTTTGAAATTCAAACTTACAGATTAAGATGGCTTCTATGGCTGCACGTAAGGAAACAGATACTCAAGGAACTATGCGACAGCACCAGAGGACACGTGTTTCGCCGTGTTTGCGGCTCGTCAGCCCTGGGTATCTGCGCATCGTTCGGGATTGGCAAACCAGGGGTCACTCAGCGAGCGATATACACCTGGAAGGGTGACTGAGCACTCCTCAATGCCACACTGCAAGCCAGTGAATTATAAAGAGGGGGAAAAGCCATTAAAAAAATATGTAAATGACGCTAGACGTGTTTGAAATTCAAACTTACACATTAAGATGGCTTCTATGGCTGCACGTAGAGAAACAGATACTCATGGAACGATGCGACAGCACCAGAGGACACGTGTTTCGCCGTGTTTGCGGCTCGTCAGCCCTGGGTAGCTGCGCATCGTTCGGGATTGGCAAACCAGGGGTCACTCAGCGAGCGATATACACCTGGGAGGGTGACTGAGCACTCCTCAATGCCACAATGCAAGCCAGTGAATTATAAAGAGGGGGAAAAAGCCATTAAAAAAATAAGTAAATGACGCTAGACGTGTTTGAAATTCAAACTTACAGATTGAGATGGCTTCTATGGCTGCACGTAGAGAAACAGATACTCATGGAACGATGCGACAGCACCAGAGGACACGTGTTTCTCCGTGTTTGCGGCTCGTCAGCCCTGGGTAGCTGCGCATCGTTCGGGTGGTGGTAGTGACGTTTATTCAGAAAAGAAATGTGGTCTGCCTGCTCAGAATAATGGGGGCAAGTTACATTTCCAAGGGAGAGGAGTGAGGAAAAGAATAAGCAAAATAGTTAAGAAAGAAAGGAAAGGAAAGGAAAGAAAGGAAAGAGGAAAAAGGGGTTAGGGGGATGAAATTACAAAACTGACGAAAGTCCGGTGTCTTCTAGGAAGCTGCGCATCGTTCGGGATTGGCAAATCAGGGGTCACTCAGCGAGCGATATACACCTGGGAGGGTGACTGAGCACTCCTCAATGCCACAGTGCAAGCCAGTGAATTATAAAGAGGTGGGAAAAGCCATTAAAAATATAAATAAATGACGCTAGACGTGTTTGAAATTCAAACTTACAGATTAAGATGGCTTCTATGGCTGCACGTAGAGAAACAGATACTCATGGAACGATGCGACAGCACCAGAGGACACGTGTTTCGCCGTGTTTGCGGCTCGTCAGCCCTGGGTAGCTGCGCATCGTTCGGGATTGGCAAACCAGGGGTCACTCAGCGAGCGATATGCACCTGGGAGGGTGACTGAGCACTCCTCAATGGCACAGTGCAAGCCAGTGAATTATAAAGAGTGGGGAAAAGCCATTAAAAAATAAGTAAATGACGCTAGACGTGTTTGAAATTCAAACTTACACATTAAGATGGCTTCTATGGCTGCACGTAGAGAAACAGATACTCATGGAACGATGCGACAGCACCAGAGGACACGTGTTTCTCCGTGTTTGCGGCTCGTCAGCCCTGGGTAGCTGCGCATCGTTCGGGTGGTGGTAGTGACGTTTATTCAGAAAAGAAATGTGGTCTGCCTGCTCAGAATAATGGGGGCAAGTTACATTTCCATGGGAGAGGAGTGAGGAAAAGAATAAGCAAAATAGTTAAGAAAGAAAGGAAAGGAAAGGAAAGAAAGGAAAGAGGAAAAAGGGGTTAGGGGGATGAAATTACAAAACTGACGAAAGTCCGGTGTCTTCTAGGAAGCTGCGCATCGTTCGGGATTGGCAAATCAGGGGTCACTCAGCGAGCGATATACACCTGGGAGGGTGACTGAGCACTCCTCAATGCCACAGTGCAAGCCAGTGAATTATAAAGAGGTGGGAAAAGCCATTAAAAATATAAATAAATGACGCTAGACGTGTTTGAAATTCAAACTTACAGATTAAGATGGCTTCTATGGCTGCACGTAGAGAAACAGATACTCATGGAACGATGCGACAGCACCAGAGGACACGTGTTTCGCCGTGTTTGCGGCTCGTCAGCCCTGGGTAGCTGCGCATCGTTCGGGATTGGCAAACCAGGGGTCACTCAGCGAGCGATATGCACCTGGGAGGGTGACTGAGCACTCCTCAATGGCACAGTGCAAGCCAGTGAATTATAAAGAGTGGGGAAAAGCCATTAAAAAATAAGTAAATGACGCTAGACGTGTTTGAAATTCAAACTTACAGATTAAGATGGCTTCTATGGCTGCACGTAGAGAAACAGATACTCAAGGAACGATGCGACAGCACCATGCAGAGGACACGTGTTTCGCCGTGTTTGCGGCTCGTCAGCCCTGGGTAGCTGCGCATCGTTCGGGTGGTGGTAGTGACGTTTATTAAGAAAAGAAATGTGGTCTGCCTGCTCAGAATAATGGCGGCAAGTTACATTTCCATGGGAGAGGAGTGAGGAGAAGAATAAGCAAAATAGTTAAGAAAGAAAGGAAAGGAAAGGAAAGAAAGGAAAGAGGAAAAAGGGGTTAGGGGGATGAAATTACAAAACTGACGAAAGTCCGGTGTCTTCTAGGAAGCTGCGCATCGTTCGGGATTGGCAAATCAGGGGTCACTCAGCGAGCGATATACACCTGGGAGGGTGACTGAGCACTCCTCAATGCCACAGTGCAAGCCAGTGAATTATAAAGAGGGGGAAAAAGCCATTAAAAAATAAATAAATGACGCTAGACGTGTTTGAAATTCAAACTTACAGATTAAGATGGCTTCTATGGCTGCACGTAGAGAAACTGATACTCATGGAACGATGCGACAGCACCAGAGGACACGCGTTTCGCCGTGTTTGCGGCTCGTCAGCCCTGGGTAGCTGCGCATCGTTCGGGATTGGCAAACCAGGGGTCACTCAGCGAGCGATATGCACCTGGGAGGGTGACTGAGCACTCCTCAATGCCACAGTCCAAGTCAGTGAATGATAAAGAGGGGGGAAAAGCCATTAAAAAAATAAGTAAATGACGCTAGACGTGTTTGAAATTCAAACTTACAGATTAAGATGGCTTCTATGGCTGCACGTAGAGAAACAGATACTCAAGGAACGATGCGACAGCACCATGCAGAGGACACGTGTTTCGCCGTGTTTGCGGCTCGTCAGCCCTGGATAGCTGCGCATCGTTCGGGATTGGCAAACCAGGGGTCACTCAGCGAGCGATGTACGCCTGGGAGGATGACTGAGCACTCCTCAATGCCACAGTGCAAGCCAGTGAATTATAAAGAGGGGGAAAAGCCATTAAAAAAATAAGTAAATGACGCTAGACGTGTTTGAAATTCAAACTTGCAGATTAAGATGGTTTCTATGGCTGCACGTAGAGAAACAGATACTCATGAAATGATGCGACAGCGCCAGAGGACACGTGTTTCGCCGTGTTTACGGCTCGTCAGCCCAGTACGGCTGTGAGCCAGTACGGCTTCGTGTACACAGTTGTGCCATATGAATCAAAGAAGGGAGGCAGAACTGCGAACAAGGCAACACAAACAATATATATATATATATATATATATATATATATATATATATATATACTGAAACATTTATAAAGCAGTGCTACAAATGCATATTACTTATCAAATATTGTGCAACCAGGGACATACTAATGTACATCAGATAAGAAATGCGATGGAAAACACATAAATTGACAGAACAGAATATGAATGGATCAGTTGCGTGTATTGCTCTAGATTGCTCATAGCTCTAGATTTCCTAATATATGCCATAGATGCAAGTTAGCTGTATGAGAAACTCCATGACGGGAGAATCTGAACAATGGACAACATGATGCTCATTGCTTAGTCTTGCCTATCATGTAACTATAGATTTCCACCTACATCACAGTAGACCTGCTGGTGCTAGATGGTTTGCACTTGGAACCCCTTTCACCATACCGAACTGTGAGCCAGTACGGCTTCGTGTACACAGTTGTACCATATGAATCAAGGAAAGGAGGCAGAACTGCGAACAAGGCAACACAAACCGCTGTTCCATTTTGCACACTTGGTATGCAATCCAATTTTTTTCAAATACTATGTACTGTTCGTTTGAACTGATTTCTGTTTGCGGATTTTACAAACTACATATGCCTTTCATGTACACAGACCCATATGCATCGCTGTAGTGCGCCTGCACAAACAATAGTTTCGGTGCATCCCTCCAGTACAGTCCCCTACGCATCGTCCAGCATCCACAGCAGTTACGTGGATGAGTGCGATGACAGCGGGATGGGCAGCTACCTCGAGATGCCACCACGGCAGACGTACAACCCAGAGGTTGCAGCCTCAACTGTAGACAACAGCCCGCCATCGGTTCAGTTATCCACGCCAATACCAATGCAGCTTGATGGGACTGCTGAGTCTGTATAGTAAGTAGTGGACCTTTTCCAGAGCGGCGGTCTGCGCATGCCAACTGGGTAGACGCCGGCGCCATAACTTTTGGCGAGTCTCTCCGTACCTACCGCGAACGGGGAGTCTATGCGTACGGGAGGTTTTCTCAGTCAGTAATGCCTGAGCGGTGCACTGCCGTAGGTTGCACAAATTCTAGCAGCAAGTCACCGAAGAAACGGTTCTTTAGATTCCCTGCAGCCAGTCTACATGTTGCAAAAAGAATGAAATGGGTAAAGGCAATGCGCCGTGTAAACTACGACGGATCGCACTGGAAGCCTACTGCGAACTCGCGTGTGTGCAGCGATCACTTCGTTACCGGCAAGATATTCAGATATTCGTGTTCACTTTTAATGAGAAGATCCGTAGTTGAGCGCGAACAGCCTTCAGGCACTTTGTTATGTGTTATGTTGTTTGTTGTTGTGAGTCCGTGACCAAACTCATATCCCATATTATGCTGAGACAGTGTTTTTTTTCTCTCTTTTTAATTCAAAACAGAGGTTCATGAAGAGATATAAGAAAAAAGGAGCGCTTCTTTTCTACTGCTTGAGTTACAAACAGCTACTACTTTTGATGTAGCGCCTCTTTGAAACCAACGTAGTAGAAAAGTAGCGCTCGTTTTTCTTTCATTGCTCTCTTTTTGCAGCGCTCTGTATTAAATAGAAAACGTACTTTATCAGTGTGCGTCTGTGTTTACGAAGCAGTGTTCGCCGACCGTACTTTAGATAGTGTTGTATGTGAATAATATCGTGGTTGCTGTAGTAAGCGAGTTGGCATCTGTTTTCACTTTACAGGGGAGCCATCACGTTTTGCTCATCATCCGGAATATGTCCCATTAGTTTTCAAGTACAAATACTCAAGCTGCGCTGAAGCAGTGCAGCGAGAGACTAAGAAAAAGGCAAGGTACGTGTAGAACTGACAAGATCCCAGTCAACCACGAAATGTAGAATCAACGTTGAAATAACATTGCAAATCTACAACACCATCGTAGAATCTGCAATAGCGTGCAGCGTAGATTCTACGTAGAAAATGTCCGGTCAAAAACACGTAAAATCTACTATAATTTTATAACGCTATTTCTACGTTGACTGTTGTTTTTTCTACGTTGACAGAACGTTCACCAAATGTTGTGAATTACTGTTTATTCTACGTTGTCTACTGCTACCTCTTCCTACTATGCTACTCCACTTCTGCTAGGGCAAAAGCACAGGTATCCCCAAACCTGTGTCAAAGTACAAATGTGTAATAATGAATATTCAATAAGATAATGAGGGGCATGACCGTTTATGTGCTTGTTTATTAAAATCTTAAATCAAGTAATGAAACATGTACAAAGAAGATAATCAGTGATAATGGCCATAATAAAAATGATCACATGGATGGTCGCTATGCCTCTTCGCAACGGTCATCTCTGAAAGATAACCAATAACATAGGTCATTTCATCTAGTGGGATAGCAGCTCGAACTCTACCATAAATAGACGTTAAAAACTGACACAGTACAGGCACTGGGAACACATACATGACCCCTACCGCAGCATCTTTCGGAGTATAGATGGTGTGATGCGGAAGCAGCATAATCACTGGCATGTCGAAGCGATGTCTTCGTCTTCTGGTTTATGCCCTGCTCTCCATAGTTGTAGAGACACACCAGGTCCTTTACACATGCTTGAAGCTATGTCTATCGATGTGACGAAATCTCATGCAGTTCAAGCTCTCTGACAACTGTAACAGAATCTATTAGTTCATACAAAACTACAAACAGCGATACTAGCTCACTCAACAACCAGATTAGAGGTTATACAAAAAAACACACAAAAAAAACAAGGAACCTTGGAGAACAGCGCAGTCAGATGTGGAAAGGTAACTCGTTTTCTTTGCAGCCCATCTTATCTGTACTATCAGACTGCTCACAGAATAGGCCACCGCTGCTTTCGCCACTCCCAGTTCCAGATATCACGAGCACCTATAAAATAGTGCATGATTCGAAGAGATGTGAAGAAAGATACCTGCATTTTGCGACTTGTGACATCTGAAATAACTGCGCTACGTACTGTTTGAACGTGCGACTTCAACAATGGAGTAAAGCTCCGTTGCAAACTGATGTCGACACTCGGAAGGTATTTACAGCAGCCATAAACCAGACAGCATTAAACCTTACCCCAGTAGGATATCATCAGAACATATCAATAAACATTCTGATACACCAGACTACATATCACACACGCACACCACACACAGTCTCACAGTTCGCATAAATTTGTCAGTGATACGCAACCAGATTCTGCAGGTACAGAAAACGACACAAAGCTGTTTACTTCGGATACTAAGCTGTTATGCAGCACACTTCTACCACATGTGCTCGTTCAGAAAACAAGGACGCACATATTTTAAGTGAAGCAAAATGAAGAAAGAAAGCTCACCTGTGAAACTTGAAGGGCGGAGAACAAGAAACATTGCCTCTCGCACACTGCGGCATTCGCTGTTACGCTCAACATAGTTGTTCACCGCATTGGCCAGTACTGCCTCGATGCTCCAGAGATTGCAGTACAAAATACGGATGATGTTGACGTTCCCAATACCTTTCCCTGTGACAAAATGAACGTCCATCATACCGAACTGCCACGACGACGGCGCCTCGCCACTCGCCAGCCTCGACTATTTGAAACGGCGGTTGGAGAATGTCCGTGGCGATCAGGGTTGCCAGATGGCGAAGGCCTTGTATAGCCCGTTTTCCGGCCACCTGTAGCCAAAATATAGCCAAACACGCAACTATCTTCTAGCCAAAAAATAGCCAAAACGCCCGATGTGTTTGCGCATGCTACAGATGCTGCGGGAAGCGAAATTTGCCTGGTGCAATCCAGTCTGAAAGGTTCAATGCTCTGTGCCAATCCCGCTGCATAGGGACTCACCTTCCAGAACTTCTTTCGTGTTACGCTACGACGCGTTATCAATTGCACACACTTTTAAATTCTGGAGCATTCTCCCACTCTCGACGGTAACGTCGAGTATACTTTGCCCACTTGCTCATATGAATCGAGGGAGCCAGCCGTGATTACCAAACCATGTGCACGCGAACGAAAGCAATGAAAAGCAAACTACAAGACGCTTCTTTGTTTTATTACATGTATTGCACCAGCAAATCGAAGCTTTAGCACATAAAGCACGAGCTTTCAGGGCCAGTTCTCACTTGGCGACGCCCGACGCGGCGTCGTGAACGGGCGGCGGAAATAGACGCGCATTTCCGGAGTCGGGAGAGGTGAGACGTCGAGCCAAAAAAAAAAAACTGCCATGCCGAACTTTTTTTGCGACGTCGGCGAGAGCTGCCGATAACGACAGTTGGCGACCAATTAGGTGACACAGAAAGGCCACGCCTCCTGATTTTTCGTCTGCTTTGCACGACGGAATGCCATTGTGGTGGGAACATGAAAATCGTGCGCGCTGACGGAGCGGCGGAAATACGCCTCTACTTCTGCCGCCCGCTCACGACGCCGCGGCGGGCGTCGCCAAGTGAGAACTGGCCCTCAGGGTCAAGGAGAACGCACTGACGCAGCCGTGGATGCAAGGAACGTCTGGAAATATGGATTTTCCCCTTGTTTCACACTTTCGTCGTTTCTAAGCGGAACCACTGTCGAAATGCAGAAAATAGCCAAAAAGTAGCCAGATAGCCAAACCCGATATTTACCCGCCAAATGCGAGCAAAATTAGCCAAATTTGGCTATTTCTAGCCAAATCTGGCAACCCTGGTGGCGATGAGGCAGACGTAGTTGCGCTCGGCTCGCGCTTGTTGGGAAATTGACTTCTTGTTATGGTCCCTCAACCTCCGTGACCGATCATTATAATGGCGTGGAAAAGGTAAAATGTTTTTTTTTATTTGTTTACTGAATACGTGCGATTCGTGATGAGTCGTTTATATGGGTAAAAAAGTGTAATGCTATGAGGGTATAAAATAAATAAATATTATTAGTAATGGCAGCATGAGTGATATAAATACCACGTCATACAGGCCTTACTCTACACGCGAACGGCACAATGGACCTAAAAATAAAACACAGTGCGAAACAATTGCGTGCGCACTGAAGAAGCAACGGGTTTTAATTCGTGATAAAGGTTGGCAATGTGTTAAAGGTACAATGTAGAACCAACGCAACTATTTGCTGCGTTTAACTACAGTTGATTCTTTCACAAAAAATCGTGAAAAATGGTGCAGCTCAGGGTGATTCGTGTAAATGACAAAGTCGCACCACGGCATGCCTCTCACCCCAAGCTGCCCCTGAACTTGATAGTAGTAGGCATGGGTTCGCTTCAAGCAGATGTTCCCATCAACAATCTCTGCAGAAAATGTCCTGTCTGCACTGCACGCATCGTGCACTGTTTGTCCTGCTTCCGATGCAGGGCATTTCACTTTAAAGGGGCAATAAACAGGTATACAGGGTGCACATTTTATTGTTTTGCTGTATTTCGTAGGGAACAGTGAAACCTTTGCGCCTGTTATTGGCGCTGAAAAGTTCCGTATACATACAAATCGACAAAATATCTACCGCACTCTTTCGTGCATATGGCCCGCCCAGCGATGCCTTGTCAACAATAGCTAGACGTCATTTTGACGTTGCGGTAGACAACCAACCATAATACAGGACGGATTTTCCCCAATTTATTACGATAACACGAACTCAGATAAATTGAAAACTTTCGCCCACTTACAACAAGCAAGCTGTGGAGTTCGAACTTCACAGAAATATCGTATATTTCGTTTCACGTGCGCACTATGTTTTCTGCGCAGTAGTATATCGCAGGCGCGGATAAACATCCGGCAGCGCTACTTCTGTAATACCAGGTGCGCTCGGTAGCTCTGGGTTTCGAAGAGCTCACTACTGCGTTTGCTGTCACGCTTTCGTTTCTGCGTTGTGTTCCTTGCCTTCATGTAATCGTCTAGTACGTTGTATATATTGCTGCTGATTATTGTTTAATTGTGAAATTTGTGTGAAATTTAACTGTCTCGTTAATAGTGAATGTATTGTAAATTTATGTGTACAGTGTAACTTGTTTTTCAACCCCTACTCGTGATGGGACTAGTGGCATCATGCCATCAGTGTGTATTGTGACTACGTGCCCGTACAGACGGTCGAAGAACCAGCCAGCGGGGATAACTTTTCACAGTGTACCCAGTGATGAACCTCGGAGATCCTTGTGGTTAGATCTTGCGGGACAGCGAAATGCGGTAGAGAACTTGCCGAGCACCATGCGCATTTGTGAGGAGCACTTCGCTCCAAACTCGTATCGTATGGCCATCATGGGGCCAGCCAGTAGAAAACTTCGTGACGATGCAGTGCCATCGTTGAAGCTTCCGAAGGATGCACCATCGAAACGTCGTGCGACTTTCGTAAGTATTCTACCCTAACCTACTGCCCCGCAATTGGTTCAGCTTGATGTTATATGCGCATGACAGAAGTGCATGTATGTAACTGCAGCAAAAAAAGAAAAAAAAGAGAGAATAATAGTAATAGGATGTGCATGTGAGGTTTCGTAAACACTCTAGTAATGTGACGAACACTTTGGACATCGACCCTCTCGCATCCCAGGAACCCGAAGGCTCCAAATCACATCAGGCACAACCGTGCGTGACGACACAGGGATCGAGCCTGTCTGGCAGATACAGACCACTGGTAAGTATTAGCTAAGCATTTGCTGTAAAATAACTAGCAGTCATACTTTCGTTTATCACTGTACAGGTCCCAAAACAAGTGCTCACACCAGTCAACTCCCTACAAAAGGTAAAAATTCTCTTGTTCGCTTCTCCACTTCACTGACTAGCAAAACAATGGTATCCTTTTTCAGCTGTCTACACCACATGCTAGTTCTGCTTTGCAACAAAATCACACTGCATTATGCACATATTATGGACTTCCACAAACAACCGTAAGTTTTTTTTCTTTTTTTTCTGTTATTGTCATAGTTGGTTGTGCAATACCTTTGCTTGAAGAGATTCAGCTATGACCTGCTTGCATCTTGCATAAGCAGTGTACAAAAAAATTAATGGAAGCTAGGAATACCAAATTGGTGAATGAGCCAAGGCAAGGTCCACCTAGGAACCAACACAACACATGGAGCCTCTAAGTGCCTAGTTGGCAGAGTCAATAACTAATTCACGAAAACGATGCTGGCACACAGCTGTTTCTTGAGGTACTGGTTGCATCAAGGACCATGCACTTTCACAGTGTGGTGTTCTTGCAGGTGGCCCATACCTCTCCAACTACAGAGCAATTGAAGCCACTTGCAGTACGACTCTCCACGTGTAAGTGTGACTCAAGCCTGGTGTACATGCGGTATTTGGACCCCAAATCACCAACACCACTATGATTTCCCATAGCTACACAGACAGACACGACTGTGAAAGCCCTCCAAGAGCGTGGCTGTCAGACAGAACCCTGGGAACAACCAGTTCAAAGAAATGTTATGGTCAAGCCCCACACGACAGCACCCATTCCAGTCCGTAGCCTGATTCAAACTGAGGACGAGGACACAAATGACAGTTACTCTCCATCACAGGAAGAGAGTAGTAGCGAGTGAGTTTTCTTGAGTTGTAATAATTAGAGTCATGTGCACACTTTTAAAATGAGAAAGTTCTCATATGCCGTTCGATCTACATGTAACATAGTTCAGCATGCAAGTGCATAATTACATAGTTCACCATTCACGTCCCTGTCACTCCGCAGTGAGCATGATGCCTTCCCGCCATGTACACCACAGCAAGAAAGGAAGTTCTTGGTGTTTGAGAGCGGGTTGCTTGAGCTCTTTCGAACATGCCCACAATGCTTCTCCACCTGCTCCAACAAAATCACCACGCAAGGCACCATGATATCAGTGAAGAGCCAGTGTCGTCATGGGCATGTGCGAAGCTGGGACAGTCAGCCTATGGCCAATGGGAGGCCAACTGGAAACCTCCTCCTCTCGGGTGCCATGTTCTTCTCCGGGGTTAATGTTGCTCCCACTTTGCGAATGCTCAAGCATATCAATGTCCAAACATTCAGCCTGACAACGTTCTACAAGTACCAGAGCAGCTTTCTTGTTCCAGCTGTTGAGAAGGTTAGTAGGCAATTGAGGCGTATTCATAATTCAAATGTTAGTGATATAAACAGGAGGAATCCGGTGTAACCCGAAAAAGTCTGGCCATGATGATAAAGTATGTGAAAAATATTTTTGTGCCAGGTATGGTGTGCAGAGCAAAAGGAGCTCCTCGACAAATTGAAAGGCCAGGCTGTTGACGTGTCAGGGGATGGAAGGTGCGATTCACCAGGTTTTTCCGCAAAGTACATGACATACAGTATTCATGTTGATCAAATCAACAAAATTATTCACTCTGTGCAAGTTCACAGGCAGCCTTTCCAAATCATAACAGTATCTTGCACGTGTTATGAGTGGCCAGTTGAGCATATTCAAATAAGTGCCACTTTTAGTAAAAGAGATTAAATAAATGCGATTGTTTCCTATACACACTGTGTAGAACGAGAGGGTTACTGCGAGTGTCCAAATGGAGAAGGAGGGACTCATCAGAAGCCTCAGGTTCTTGAAGGAGCATGGTTAGTACCAGTAGCTCATGCTTTCCTACTTTTCGCATAATGTCATTGTGTTTGGTCAGAATTTATTCCATCATTGTGCTCATAACAATTTCTTCCATGACAGGCATAACACTGAAATCTGTTACTACCGATCGTCACCCGGCTATCAGAAAGCACATGGAGACACATGAGCCGGAGACAAAGCACTTTTTCGACATCTGGCACATATCAAAAAGTAGGTTGAATTGTGGAGGACTTCACAGTATTCACAATACTGTATAATTTTAGGTGTGAAGAAAAAACTGACTGCTATCAGTAAAAGCGCTAGCTGTCGCAGCTTAGATGGCTGGATTCAGGGAACGTCAAACCACTTATATTGGTGCGCAAAGGCTGGAGGAGGAAATTCCCAAATGACTGTCGACGCATGGCTCAGCATCCATAATCATGTGATCAACATTCACAACGGGCATGCTGGATTATATTTGCGTTGCCTCCATGGCCCAATTCCAAATGAAGACTGACTTGAACATGGTGAGGGGCCAGATATTCTACCATTTTCATATTAGTCTGTGAAATCGAATAACACTGTTATTGTCGCTCCAGATTCACTAGCTTATAAAAAGTTCAAGGAAGTGACAGGAAACAAGCGCATCTTGAAAGATGTGGCGCAGATGTCGCCAAACATTCAAACCTATGCCCTGGAATCATTTCACAGCCTCCTTATCAGGTTTGCGCTAAAATCAGTGGCCTTCTCCCCTGAAGGCATACTTTGCAGGTTAGCTATGGCTTATGCTATACTTCATGAGAGATAAATTAAAAAAAGGAAATATTCTTACAGGACGAGACTGGCAGTTCTCCATTACAATGAAAACGCTGAACGTTGCCAAGCGGAGACATCGGCTGAAGTACAACGGCGGAAAGTGAAAAGCTGCAAAGCAAGGTAGGGCCACCAAGTTGCTTGCCCCATTAAAACTCCACCAACATTCAGTACGTACCCCCACTTTTGAGTAAATGCAGGAAAAGTTGTTAGGCACCACCTTATTTTGTCTTCTTCTTTTTCAGACTACATTGTGAAGCTGCTTGCACAAGCAGAAACTGAATGCAATTCGTGCACATCATTTGAAGATGCAAAGAAGAGACGAAATTCACAAAGCTCCCACTCCCAATTACCCACTGCAGAGAGAGGCTGCCAAAGGAAGACATCGTGGCAGCCAGAATTTCCAGATTAGCCAACTGATGTCGGCTCTTTAGGTGGACGCAGCTTTTGCATCCCTCAACATTGTAACATCGGTATGGTGATGATGCAAGTGTTGTTCTGGAAACATCAGTTTAGTATGAGAACTGATGTTCACAGGCTGGAGCAACATAGATGGGACAATTACATACAAAGTCTCAATTGCCTAAGAAATTAACGATGAAAGATGAAGTCACTGAAAAGGTTAGCCAGCTGTAGGAGTCAAACTCACATCTTCTGAATTACCAGTCCAGGGCTCTACCAATTCAGCTAAGCTAACACGCCTTCCGAGCGACTTCCAGGGTGCGTCATCTGAAGTGACAAACCAGCCACTCTCTCTCACTCATCCTCCTTTCACTCTTACATTTTTGCTCATTCATACACACATTCATATAATGGGATCGACGCTAGCGGCAACTGTTGAACACGAGAGAACTGATGTTCTGAGGCTGGAACAACATAGATGGGACAAATACATACAAAGCCTCAATTGCCTCAGAAATTAACGATGAAAGTCACTGAAAAGGTTAGCCAGCTGTAGGAGTCGAACCCACATCTTCTGGATTACCGGTCCAGGGCTCTACCAATTGAGCTAAGCTAACACGCCTTCCCTTCATCAATTTAGTCTCTGTATGCAAGAGGGGATAAGTAGACTTAGTCTCTGTTTAGTATTTTTGCTGCAATGACATCTACATACCACTATGTACCTCTCAAAGAAAATTTAGAACTGTATTGCAATTTACTGGCAGCTACAGGCGGGTAAGAAACAGGACATGTACATATGCCAGTGGGATGGACACAGAGATCAGGCCCCTTTTCTACACATGCATACGAATGGTGTAGCTAATATATGATGTGGACAGGAACTTCGACATGCATTCAAGAGACATGTTCTCCCTACCTTACGTGACTGTGTCAGCACCGTTATTGAGCATTGTAATAAAGAAAAGTGTGTACTCATGTAATAAGTATGCTCCAGGACACCATTTTCAAGACCGTGCTGCTTCAGCAGCAATCCTGGCTGCTCCACTGCACAAATGTGACTGTGCCCTAGTACTATGCCCTACCTATCACTATCAAAGTCAGACCCGTGAAAACTGTTTTTCCTGCATGAAAATCTCCTGTGCGTGTTTTGTTGCATTGAAAAAGGGGATATGTCATGATCCTGGATTTTGTTCAATTTCTACCATGTCATACACCCTACAATGATGCTAGCAGGATATGCATGAAGAGTACAGACATACATACGTTACACATTTTGCATGTACGCTATTCGAAGGAACTGAATTGCACCGCAAACTAAGAATGAGTGTGCTAACTGTGCTCCATTATTCATGCGATACGTGATTTTTGGCCTTCGAGAACCACAATAGACAATTGTGGCATATTATGTCAGGGACGTGCAAATAAATTTATTGTGCTGTGCTTTTCTTGGGGAAACGAAACCCCCTGTATGCTCTTGAAGGGAAACGCCTCCTGATTATGTTCATTGCACATGATGGCAGAGGCTTTCGGTTATATTTCCCCAAATATTCCCACACCCACAGTACAAACTGGCGGTATGCAGTAAAACGGTACTGTCTGAAACGAGGCGAGGTGTAAATATTAGTGACAGAGAAGAATCTTGAATGCAGAAATGGACTAGAAAGAAAAAGAACTCTGCAAAGTTGATGCATAATGCTAAATCTCGCAAAACAAATGACGGAGATCTTGCAGCAAGAAAGAATGTAACAGCTTGATAAGAAAGGAAACATGCACGCTTGCGTGCTCCAATACAAAAGTACACCAGTGGCTGTGCTGAGCCTAACGCACGTAATTTCACGGCGTCCCTATATACTATACTCACTCATTTCTTGCTCTACCAGTCTTTACTCCACGTTGTCGCAGATCTCTGTTTGCAAGGTGCAGGACCACTTCGTTTATACAGGCGGAGGCAAACTCATCATGCTCCGTAATACATTTCACCCCGTTTTCTTCAATCATCTCTTCTACGGCAACGTAATCGTGGCAGCATACCGATTCCATTGATGTTGGCATGCCAACGCAGTTCCCGCATCGACACCTATGGGGAGTAACTATTCTGAGTCTGGAACACAAATAGACGAACACAAGCATCAAGGTGCCAAAGAACATGATAGAATGAATATGACAGTCGGCGAAGACCCGAGACAGCGACAAGTACCGAAACCTCACGGCTAGGTCACCCGTCAAGTATACCAACCCATCACCTATGACTTGATAATATGTGGTGATTACGACATAATTCGATAAGCTCTAAGACAAGACAATGCATTGCACAATACACAATTCGATGTAGTAACTTCCACTTACCAGTTTGTGTTTCCGACCCGATCAACGTGGTCCGGGCTCGTTTCGGCGAGATTCTCAGTTGACGCGATTTCCAATGTTGATGCGAGCGTCCCTGAGCGTTCTGGGGTCATGCCGTATAATGAACTAATTGCCGAAGTGCGCATAATAATTTCACGCTCAACATCGCTCAATTCGGTCAGGGACGCCATGCCGCTGGATCCGAAACCTGCACAACGTAGTCCGGCACGACAGCCGGACCACCAGTCACTCCGCGCTACAGCTGATCCTAAGCTGATTGGCTCAGCAATCCGAAACGTCATTGCTCTCTGCTGCCATATGATACGCTGGCGAGCCTCCACGTAACCGCATGACGTCAGAGGCGAAGGAGAGACACACGCGGGTTGCTCCAGTTTGATAGCATTGTTCTAGGTCAATGTGCGCTGTTGAGTTGAACCAAGGGTATACTAGGGTAGTGTGAGGTGCATTCTTTCATGGAGTCACACTACTGGAAAATATTTGGCGACCTGTTTAGTGCCCCTTTAAGAAGTCCGACATCATATCTCCATCTTTCACGAGGCGATCTGGAGACGCACCAAGGAAGCGATGTAGATCATGAATATTTAAACCAGTCTTGATGGCCTCCACATCTTTTTCATATAGCCGCATTATTTGGAGGTATTGATTCACAGCCACATCTTCGTTCTGAAGGCCATAAAGCGTCCGGTCACCTGGTGGCAGTTCTTGTCGTCTTGGGTACAAGGCACTCTTGACAAGGCAGTCTTGCTTTCTGCAGTGTAGAATGGTCCGAAACTGTGATGCAGTAAGTCGCCCAGTGCGTTCTCTTATCCATGCAGAGTTATCACCTTGTCCAAGTGTCTGATATATATATGTCTTATATACCTTTAAGGAGCAGTCATTGGGCTACCTTTTAAAAGTACTCTGCGAACAATGCGCAGCATTTCGCAGAGTGCAAATCTTCCATGTCGCATATAACGCTGCTGTTGCGTGCCGGAGCTGGATGGCTCTTGCTGTACCTGTTCCACACTACGCCTGGGTGATGTTCAGCTGCATTCTAAGAAAATCCTTCGACATCTGACGTCAGCGGCAGTGTAGCGGCTTGCAGCTGGCGCTTTGCCTTCGGGTTTACAGTCTTATTCACTGCATGCTTCTTAAACGTGATGTTCTGCAGAGGCTGCGTTCGCAACTGGCTCTGTCCTAAGGCGTCAGAAGGTAAATATTAGAACATTGAAAACCGTAAAAAAGATACCAGTCATAAAAACAAAAGATGGATTTCAATCTCTTGTTGTGTGATTATGTAATAAGACTGTTTGACTGAGCAACACCTAAAATGTTCTTAGGTAATATATGACAAGGTGTCAACCTCACTGTTCTCGATGTGGTCCCTAATATGGTGTACCAAGTAATAAATCTGTCTCGAATAAAATTCTTGTGCGGTTACCTTGAGTTGGTGCAATCCATCTGCATGGCAGATACGTACACAAGGGGGATTGGATACTGCGTATGGTAAAAAGGAGGGCAGCAACGTGCCGGCATCTCTGGCTCAGCCTGAAACAATCAAGCCAAATAACTGTTAGGTCAATAAGGTGTTTGCTGATTAACATATATAGGGTGGTTTCTATTGTTGGAAACACAGCAATCACAAGCGGCTTGGTAACAGACTACACGCACCACTTTTCTGTACTCAAGCTGCGAACAGACGCTTCATAACGAATAGCCAGTTGAACGTAACGCGTTATTAGTAATTGCGTTACTGGTAATCAATTACTTTTTCAGTAATTTTTTGATGTAATCAATTAATTTTGTGAGCAAGTAATTTTCCAAGTAATCTGATTACAATTTTTGGTAATCAATTACTAAGTAATCGATTACTTTTTTAACCTCCTGTCAACGATGGCAACCCTTTTCAGCAAACCAATCTGTTCTGCTATTCCACCACGAGTTCGACTGAAGCAACAACGCAGGGTCACTGGGACGGCTGTCTCTAGTCCACACGTATTCCACTCACACCACAGTAATATGATAATCCCTTACAACCGTGGCCTACTGGAGCAACAGTAAAATAGGTGGCTGTGTTGATAAATTGTGCGGTCTAAACATAACAATAGTAACAAATAGAAGCTGATGTTTCGATTCCTATACGGGCGTCCGTGTTGTGTACACACATATATAACTGTTTATATAAATCTGTAATAAACGCGTGTATGTGTTTTGTATATTGCTTTCAAATGCATTTGTGAATTTCAATAACCATGTAGGTGTCTCACACTAGAATTTGCAACAAGAGCTGCGTGGTTGCATTCACTGCAGGCTTGTATGCTTTGATATGGCCCACAATATAAATGTAACGGGAAAAGTAACGCGTTACATTTTTAATCGGCAACGTATTACATTTTTGCTGAAGTAATTTGTAAGGTAAAGAATTACTTTTCGCGCGGTAATTGTAATCCATTACTTTTTTCGAGTAACGTGTACAACTCTGCGAGTAGCACCTGTTTATTGCTCAAATGCCGCTAAGATAGTGCTCCTCTAGTCGTTACAATAATAAAACGTCACTTCTTTATGCTCAAATATTTGTATTAACCCTGCAACGCAGGTGCAGTGAGCTTGAACAACAGGAGCTGGGGCGTCCGCTTTGAGTACCACGATCTGCTTGTAATGGCCTGATTTCATAGAGCAAAGACATATGCTCCTGAGCACCAGCAAGTCTCTTCGGCGACGAGCGAGGTATTCAATCCGATGAATGCACTTTTCTTCCTTGGAGATCCATCCCTTGTTCAGTTGGCGACTTGATGCGACGGAGTGGCCGTCGGCAGTGTTTTCGTCAATTACAGGCACACATGATAAGTCGCTTGACCATTCACCGCCTGGCACTAGAAATTTCCTTAAGTCGTCGAAGGAAAACATTTTTACGGGACGTCAATGAAGCACTTGCACAACAGCAGACCAAATCTCCCACTTGAACAGTTAGGGTTACGAAGATGTTCGCGGATCACGGGTTCATATAAGACGCCAACGCATTCACGCAAATGGGACCGGCGAGCCCACCAGAGCCACCAATCGTCTTTCCGGTAATATCCACCAGAGGTGCTCTTCGGCGCTGGAAAAGGTCCGTTGAATACAAGCCGTCTTATGGTACAGCACATACTTCAACTAGAAAATCCCAGAAAACGACAGACATTAATTGTATTGCATTAAAATTATTTGCAAGAAAATAGAACACACATCATGATCTGACAAAAGCAATTTGTGCAGAACCTCGTTGCTTTGCTCGTTGAATAGGGTTTTCCTGAAATGTTACTGTCCTACACTGCAGCTTACCTGATGCACATGACACAACTTTTGAGCTGTCGAATGCTGCGAGAAGCACATACTCTGATGAGTAAGCTTATGTGACTAAAATTTACGTAATGTTATACCTATTTTTGAATTGCTTATCGTCTTTTAGGTTTGAGTACAAGAGAAACCCAAGTCGCACCATTCTTCTCCAGTTCGTAAGACGTAAGTATGACTAATATGTCTGTGCTGAAACTTTCATGCATACTGCTTTCTTGTCCTGAACAGCTTATTATATAACAGGCATGAGGAAATGTATCAAGCGTTTTCAATTATCAATGTTTTTCCAGTATTTGGTTAATGTTGTATGATACTTATTTCTGTTGCAAAAAAATGTTCTTTCGCACTGCATATAGCCTCAGTTTTGTAATCCATTATTGACATTGTGCATTCATTGCACTTCATGAAAGTGCACTAGGTCTGCTGTGCATTTCATTATGCGTTATGTTCATTGCGTGTGATCTCATCAATGGCAATTAATATGGTGTACTGTGTTCTAAGTAACTGTTTTTTGAAATGTCACGTTTGTATACCTTCTATAGGCGGCTACAGGACAGGTGTTCATTGTAGCAGAGTCTTGCTCACGAGAGCTGCTGTCAGTCTGTCCGCAATGCCAGAGAAGTGATATCACAGCATATCCCACCCTCAAGGCCACCTGCGTCAGAGCAACAATGACCTGCAGCTACGAAAAAGAAAGGCTGCGGCAGAGGCAGTCATGGGTGGGAAACAGGCCACTTGGAAACGTCTTGTTGGGCTGTGGGATCATCTTTTCTGGGACAAACATTGGCGAAGCCTTCCGTATGCTTCAGCTAGTGAGACTCCCAGCACTTTCAAGGTCCCTGTACTACAAGGCACAGCAGTGCTACTTGTTTCCTGCAATGAATGACGTGAGTACTTCTCATTTTTAGGATAAGCTGACAGGGTGACTGACAAATTACATCAAGTAGCACTGATAAAATCTTGCCACAAGTATGAAATCCCAATGCATTATCCTAAGGAGTATGTACAGCGAACCCTCGATAAGCCAGAAAAGAGGTCGATTGGTACATAACTGAAAAAGATACGAAAGTAAAACAGAACCAGAACACACGGTGAACGTCATACTTTCAACTTATATTACGAATAGTAAGAATGTAGGCAACGAAACAAGACCAACAGTGCCCACTATTGCTTGCAATGCTCTTAGACAACCAAAAGATATTCATCAAGAGGGTGACCGGTATGGCTCATAATATTGTATCTCATTACGGCCGATGTCTCAATTCGGCCAAAAGTCTCAATACGGCCGATAATCCTTTCATCACCAAGTGTCTCATTACGGCCAAAGTCTCAATACGGACGAAGGTAGTCTCATTACGGCCGAAGATGTCTCATAACGGCCAAAAGTCAAAATATTTATTGTAACGTGCATTGATATGCCATGTTGCAGCCAGGTATGGATATACATTACAGAACGTATAAGCCATGCAGTGTGCCCTTAAGGCCCTTATCACATATATACACATATTGTGAGACAATCAGTATGTTGTCATACCACAGCACAATGCAGCACATTGTGTAATGTGTACACCCTAAAGGTAGTGTTGATGCTGCAACTATGTGGAGTTTGCTACTTGTGGAGAGCCAGTTGAACATCGCCTTTGTTGTGGCGTTTTTTGGGGTCATCCTACAGTCACTGGCCAAGAAGGAACACCTATCTCAGTCGACGTCAGTTTATTTCCACTCGCTTTACAATGGTACATTTCTTACTTCTGGAATGAGTAGACCTGCAAGAAGCAAAGAGCGACCGTGAATAGGCAAGAATGTTAAAAAGAACAGGCATTTGACTCTGCATGGCTGGTTTTAATGTGTACAAGCTGCATGCACGTTGATATGTGTCCGTTATTTCATACAAGGCTAACATAATCTACATCTGGACAAAAAACTGACAAGCCTTTAAAAATGTGACTTCCAGGTAAACAAAACGCATGACCATGAGCTGAATTTAGTCGCATTAGTCCATTCAGTTAAAGGAAACATGGGAATATGAAACAGTGATACATTACAATTCATGAAATGATGCATGCACGCATGACTTCCTTTTCTCGTTCCTTTCTGATAAAAGTAGTGCACGAACTAACATTCGTACACTACTACACCATTTTTCACTTCACAACAGAACCGTATGATACATTTGTAATTTTAACAGCTCACCTCTTCAGCCAAGACTCCATGGGCAGCAACATCCTATTACGCTCTAAAAAAAAGGAGTCGAAAGAGAGTATTAAGCAATTCCCCCACCCCGTGCTGCGGATGAACCCTCACGAAACACCCTTGAAACTCCTTGTTTGTGCGTTTCTATGTTTCCATGCTTTAATAACTCACTTCAACCTGCGCTTGACTCCTATGGCGAGAGTTAAAGGGGCACAAAACAGATCGACGAACATTCTCCAATTATTATGCCCAATGAAAGAATGTAGCTCACGATATCCAAATATGATATTCTCTTGCTTCCAGCGAGTGTCTTTAACACGAAACAATGCCATTCAAAGAGCATAATTCGCGCGAGCCTCTCGTTATCCTTGGAGCCGGGTCACGTCACTATATTCCAGCGTATAGCAACACCGAATTCTAGGTGCTGGAGGTGGGGGAGATTTCGCTCTCCTAGCCAATGACGGACCCCACTGAGACAATCTGCAGCTCGCGAGGGAACTGGTTACGGGAACATCGCGGTGACCTCGCGGAGCAATACAGCACAGAGAACATAGTGCGCATGTGAAATAGAATATTGAGGGTTTTTGGTACAGTTTGAACTGGCTACCTTGGATTGGGCAAGTGGGAATACGTTTAGAGTTGACCTCACTTCTCGATATTACAAAAAAATTAGTGTATAAGCGTCCCGCATTCTAAATGGCTGAAGATGCGCGACGTCAAAATGACGTGTCGCTATTGTCGCCAGGACATCGCAGGGCGGGTCATGAGGGCGAAAGAGTGCAGTGAATATTCATTCGGTTTGGAGCCATTATTTACTTCTTTGCGACAACATTTTTTTGAAAACGTTCACCGTCGGCAACGTATCACAATGTATTTAAAAAAAGTGCGCCTCGTATACCTGTTTATTGCCCCTTTAAGCGCGATGCATCTGCATATTCTTGGACCGTTCGAACGTAATAACATGTACAAATAAAACGGGAAAGCTGTGCAGATATGTCACCATTGTGCCACGATTCTTTCAGTGTCTAAGAAAAATTCCGTAAGTGAAAGCTTCACCAAGCATACACCCCCCCCCCCCAATCCGTTAAAGGAATTTTGACATTTATCAGGCCATCTGAATGACGATAGTTGAAATGTGATTTTAGGATCTAGGATCTGTGATCTAGTACACTGCGTACATGTTAACCAATGTTAACTATATTGCAGAATAGTCTGACTTTAATGGCACGCACTGCAGATGACGAAGGTAATAATTTCCCCCGAGACGCCAGCATAGCTTGGCATGACATTCAAGTTGCGAACTGTGAAGTGGTGTGAAGGAGGTCCCCTGCGCTGGTAAGTTTCAGTGGGGTAGGTAGTACTGCTGCTCTGCATTAGTATTTCATTCATGTGTCCCGTCGATGATAAGTGGTGTCAATGTTGAGTTCTAATGCTGTTGTTAGTAAGTTTCAGATTGACCAGTGGTCTGCACAGCACAGTGGAAAAGACGATGAAAAAGCGCTGCTACACCTCCACAATGGAAGAAAGTAGTATGCAAATTGCAAGGAAGAGAAGGGCAAGAGTTGAACAAAGGGTAGGTGCAATGCAGTGAATTAAATCTCCATTATTTTCTTCTTCTATTAGATCACATCACAGTGCTGGAAAAAAGTTTACGGAAGTTTACTGGAAAAATTTTAGTTGATGAATTCCATAGGTACACAGTAGCAGTCCGTACACGGAGTGTTGACCATATGACCATATGCTTGACCATATGGTTGCCACAGCAATTCCTGGCAAAACCATATCATTCCATAGTGTTCCTAGCATTTCCATTGAAATTCGTAATAGTCCACACAAGTCCATACATAATCTATATGGGCTTTTATGTTTTTTTTTTCAACCGGGTTGGTGCGCCTTCCGGTAGACCTCGCAGTTGTTGATGGGCACCGTTCAAAACATATCATCATCATCATCATCATCATTATCATCATGATGATGATGATGATGGCACAACAACTTAGTAAGCATTCTTGCTTTCCGGGCTTGCGATAACGGGATGGTTTTTCCGACCTTTCACACTTTCAAGTAATACTACAGGCACTACGCTTTGTTCTTCTTTCAAAGCAGAAACTTTTAGAAGCTCACTTCCGATGACGTTCTGGAGGTAGAATCACTTCCAGCGGTCGAACAGCTTCGGCAGCAGTAATTAAATAACATCAACAAACTCCACGAGGTTAGCGTCGCACTCTCGTCGGGCAATATTAAAATCGACTGAAACCATTTTATATACTTGTACTTGGACGACAAAGACGACAAACAATTTGTTAATGCCTACGAATGATCAATGGGGTCGACTTCCAGGAAGTGATGGTTACTGGTACATCTTGGAACCACAGTGTACATGTCGCGAGTAGGACGCTACACCAAAATCATTGTGGTTTCTTTATTCTCGACAAATAATACAGTAAGAGTCTGACATACTCTTCGACAAACTTTGTCAAGTAAAACACGTTCTTTGCAAATTGAGTTATGAATGACGCATTATTCCCCTACATTTCAGAGAACGTTGAAGCCTGTTTTTCTATGCACATGTAATGTAACTCAGTTATCATCGCCTTGTATATAACTCTGCGTGGACTGCATTTTTACGTCGATGTAGTTGTCCTTCATTTATGATAATGCGCAAAACTTTGTGGATGTTTCCACATTGATGTCTGGTTCTCTTTCCTCCTGTTGTTTCATGTCGATATAGTTATCAGCGCTTTATGTTAATGTGTAAAGCAGCGTTACTGCCGTGCTACTCTTTCGTTCTCCAGTATACCGATACTCTTAAGAATGTAGAAGGCCTCTTGTAGAAGGTGTTACAGCTAACGCTTCCGATTGTCCCCTGTGCTGTGCAACGTGCATGTTATAAAAACGGATTATTTGAATACCTAATAAACATTAGTTATGATTAGTGAAAGTCAAGGAGCAGAGGGGGGGGGGGGCGTAACGGGAATGGGCTCGCCGCAGACATAGGGGTCTTCACGACTATAGCCAAGGGTAATAGGCAGAAGAGAAGGGTCATACACTGATTGAACGAATCGTGGAGGCGGATTGTTCGGAACTTTTTTTATTATGTAGCCTATATTACAGTTTTCAGACCGACGACATGAACTACTAGATTTCCATTAGATAATGAAAGTGGGTGGATGGCGTCACTATGTCCTCTGATACGTTCGAAACGTGATTTCGATGTATTTTGACTTCCGAGAAATAAACCAAACGATATGGCGGGTGCGTTATTTTTTATTCAGGAGGGATTTTTTTATATAACACAAGTTATTACGTCAACGTAAATTTTGGTTTTGCACTTGAGTTCTCGACCAGGCTCGAAGAAAGTATGCTTACTGCAAGATGATTAACTACCTAAAATGTGTTAATTAATTCACGAAATAGACAATTTTAGGCAAAGGCTAGATGGCAGAACGTTAGACAGTCCTCGTTGAAAGTCATTCTAGCCTTTAAAAATGCATAGAAAAAAGTGCGTACAGTGAAATATTCATCGCTAAATTTCGGTACGCAAAGGAGCCGAAACTGAAAAAGCACGCCTGAGAAGCGCATCAACCTCGCCAACAGAGACTTTATCTGGACAGGAAAGCGGTTTATTTTGGTCAACAGATCGCCACCTACTGCAATCATCTCCATCGCTCTGAATCGCGTGGCCCTCTGACGTCACATGAGCCTTGTATTCCCGGCGTTCCTGGCATGGTTCGCGATCGCTGCAGTGTCGATTTCGGCTCATTGGCACATCAAAATTCGATGATTAATGCTTTAGCGCACGTGCGTGCTTCGGGATTTTTTAAACATGGAATGGCTGTCAACAAGGATAGTCTCTGAAATCTACCATCTCGTTTTCCCCGGAATTCTCTAATTAAAACGAGAATTATGGAGTTTTACGTAATTAGTCATCCCGTAGTTTCATACTTTCTTCGAGAGCATCTCAGCCTGGCCATACAACACAACTGCAAAACCAAGCTTCGCATTTCTCTAATAGCCTTTCTTATTTAAAACATATGTCCCGCTTAAAAGAAACGCCCTGTGTAAATGGAACGAATGGCTGTCAACAAGGATGGTCACTGAAATCCACCATCTCGTTTTCCCCGGAATTCTCTAATTAAAACGTGAATTATGGAGTTTTATGTAATTAGTCTTTAGTCCTGTAGCTTCATACTTTCTTCGAGATCATCTCAGCCTGGCCATACAACACAACTGCAAAACCAAGCTTCACATTTCTTTCTTATTTAAAAAAATCTGTCCCGCTTAAAAGGAACGCCCTGTGTATATGAAACGATCAAACCTAATACCTCTGTCAGCCGGGCACATATACGGCCTTAACGGTCACGGCCGTAAATGCATACTGTCATTAACTTCCTGCCAGACGTTCAGCAATAAGGCCTTTGCGACAAAACTGAGGTAGAAGGGCAAACGGCGTTCCCGCAAGACAGTTTACGGCATCCCATCGAAACTGCCCAAGCCTCGTTACCAAACACACCATAAACAGGATTTAGCACATTTAATTCAATTCGAAATAAAATGCTTTTTACCCGACGTAATGTTGTCATCTTTTGTGTGTGTGTGTTTTTCTAGCGTTTTTGCACTTTGCTTCGCTTTTTATCCCATCTGTACAAGTGTTAAGCTTGTAGACACACCCTCGAACCACTGCACGCGGCACCGCACCGTGTCGTCTGCACCCATAAAGTCGGACGTGACTGAAAAAAAAAATATCCAAAGCATTTAAAAGCAAATCTAGTTTGCTGTTGTATTTTGAAAATACAACAGCGTTGTTTTCGTTGTTTTCGTGTACTTTCAGTGAGAAAAAGCTTGATTTCGCTACATTACATTCAACGTTCACAGACTTGTTTATCGACGTGGACATCATCGACAAAATGCCTTCACGGATACCGTCTGGCAGCTCCCCAGAGCTTAGGGCCGTATGTAACTTACGGCCATTTCTTAATGCCATAACTTTAAGAGCCGTACATGTGCCCGTCTGACAGAGGTATAAGAATTCTCCACAAAGAATTCCTCGTAAAAGAGCATCGACTATCGATGACTAAGAGGTTTCGGATAAATAGGCAGAGGAACGCTTTTTCTATGCAGGCACTGTGAAGGTACACTCTATATCTAGTATCCTCTAGTAACTTTTTTTTTAAATTCCGTGTTAGCGCCGCGAAGCAACTGTGGCTATGAGAGGCGTATAGACGCGGACAGATGGAGAGAGGACAGCAAGAAGGAGTGGGGGACAGGGGGGTTAGTATGCGTCCTGGGGCGACTTCAAGTGGAACTGTGCCGACATTCGTCTGGAAAGTCTTCGAAAAACCCAGGGAAAACCTCAGACAGCACAGCCGGTGATAGGATTCGAACCCGTGTCACCTCCCAGTCTCGGCGTGGAAAGCGATCACTCTAACCACTATGCCACGGTAGCTGGTCCCTCTAGTAACTAGTACCCAAATGTCATTTGTTACCCTCTATTTCAGGAGTTACCCTGTAACCTATGGGGGCAATAACCTCTGTACACGTTACACAGATCACCTATAAAGAGAACTTACTCTTCCCTACCCGTCATACAGACGTAAAAGTTAGTTTGGCCAGGCATGGCTGCTTCGAAGACTCCTATCTCTTCACAGACAGCTACACAATAAATGTTGCTGAAAATCAGCTCTCATCAGTGCAGAACGCAAACTTTTTGCAACATGCAGATATAGCATATGCATTTCGTCTAGAGGTATCCAGCGCAGAAAAATCACTGATCTGATCTCAACATCTGATCACTACGTGCTCACACATGTTCACACGCACAACAACAGAAACGAAGTAATTGCAACTGAGACATATTTATTATTTAATTGAAATACCTGGTACTACAGCAGCGGTAAGCGTACGAAGACGTCACCATACAAACACCTCAGCTGTGGGGAACATCGTTTGATTTCCATGATTCTTTACAGTCCTGATGTTGCTGCAGCTCTGAAACGTTCCAAAAGTATAAACAAAAATAACGAAAAGTACGCCGAAAACATTCCTATACCTTTCCGATGTGACATTGACTCTTCACAAGTTTATTCATTGTTTCTTTCTTCTTTTTTTTGCCTTTGTATCTTCTTTCCGATGTCCGAGAACCTTAGGTCAGCGACGCGACTATGGTAAAGTAGAGGCACATTAAAAAGTAAAACACAGGGTGACAATGAATTAAACATAGAAGACACATAACACACACATACGTAACAGACACTGTGGTGAAAAGCGTGGAACAAATCAGAACAGACGCTGCGGTCAGTGTTGGTAGACTGACTCCCGACAGACATCCAGCCCAACAACACACGGCTGTCCTAGGGACATCCGATGCTACTTGTAAATCTGGATGTTGAGATATCCTGGAGTTTCGTCCAATATATGTACGTACACATGTTCAAGTGAGAGAAAGGGACGTTCGAGACGTTCGAAAGATATCGTTAGGGACGTTAAAGTGACAGTCGCGTCCGGAAACGGGTCTCTCAAAATTATACCATAATGTTCGGTATCATTCATTGGTCTATTTGACCAATTTTCATGACAGGGAACTGCTTAGACATTAAATAAACGAATTTTAAAGATCAGAGCCGCCTCCGCAGCCGCGGAGGCTCCAGCGGGACCGACATCAACGTGACGTATTTATCTAAGCGAACCAGAGGGCTGCGTGGCTGGGAGCAGTCGACCGTGTTGTTATTGTCTCCAAGTTCGTCTGCTCTGCTTTCGACACTTGTGAATAATGGGAAATTCGTTGACATTTCTTTCACGTCTGGAAGCTCCGAAGTGATCATGTCAGGCGATGCACGTTGTTACGGTCCTTGTTATATGAAGACGCCCACAGCTAACCCAGAGGTGTTTCACGAGCTGAGGGACCGCGAGACGAAGCGAAAGTGGGAAGATACAATTTCCTGTGCAAACCGTGACCTACGAGAAAAACTACGCATCTGTTCTTCGCATTTTTCGGGCGACGTTTACATGTCCACTGACAATAAGCGAATGCGCGTAGGAATTCCAGTAAAAAAGAAAGCGTTTGAGTTGATGCCGTGCCGATATCCACTGAACAAAGGCAACTACTCAGCATGCCATTGCCGGAGGTAAGTGACATTTCTTTCGCAGCCTCAGTGGGCTATAATGATTTGAAGATATGGTGCTACGACGACGCTTTCACGGAATTCGTATGTGCCAGATAGGATGTACGGCCCGTCGTAAAGCAATAAAATTAGCAGGGGCTCAGCCACAAACCATGCGAGAAAGATATATAGCTGTTCCAACCTGGGCACTTGATAGTACTGCATGACGCTTTTGCCGTTAAGATTTGCGTCAAACGTGAAATGCCGTAAGTGCGCACTTGGAACACACCCACTGGTTCAAATCGATGCAGAATAAGTTGATTAATTTCAGCTAGGGGCATTTGATCCTATTTATCGAATAAAATGAGTTGATCAGATTAGAGGTAACTTTTTCCCACAAAGCTTCACACAAAGAGCTTCAAATTGAATGGGGTTCCATCTCTGGCACAGAGCATAGATAGTACTACCTTATTATCACGAAGTAATATTTCTTGTTCCAAACAATATTGGATTATCACTGCCTAAAACGGTAAATTGCATAAGGCAACATCTCCGCTGCGGAATGTGACTCATCCAAATAGTATTATAGGGAGTGACTTTTTCGGGTTAAACCCGATTCCGCACCGTTATCCCCCCCCCCCCCCGAACTGACCTCCGACCAATTCAGGTTAAATCCGATTTCTCCCCGAATTCCCGTCACTATGAAATCCTCAAGTGACGCTTCCACTGGAGACGGACAGAGGTCGCCACGTGTAGCATATGAAAGAAGGGTCACTTACGTTCCCAGAAATATACCCATGTGTGTCAGCATTGTCTATGCCTTCGGATATTAGCGCAGGTTGGTCACCCCCCACTTCCCCAAAAAAAAAAAAAAAGAAAAGGAAATGACTTAGTAGACAAGAGGAGAAACAAAAAACACCCGATAACACCCGAAAGCAAAATTATAGCTCGATTTCTCCCTGAATTACAGATTTTAAACTAGCGCCCAATTTTTACCCCTCGAATCTGAGAAAAGGCATTTAACCCCAAAAAGTCACTCCCTAATCATATCATTCATTATATCATTTTATCATGAATTGATACACATTACGATACAGTTACACTTTTCAGAAACCCACAACTGTTTGCAACCTTGCCTTGCAGGTATTCAGACACACTTCCTGATGCCTTGGGGTATGCAGAGACGAGCACAGCTAAAAGTGTGCAGCTGGCATCCTTTGGCGATATCAGCTGTTCCACACCAGCACCTCGAGATCCTGATATAAGAGCAGCGTCAACGTGGTATGGTTAGGGTGACTCGGGCTGCACCAAGGGATATTAATTTGCTTTTGTCATGCTATACATGTCACATCACTGTGGCATGTATAGCATGGCAAAAACAAATTAATCTCCCTTGGTGCAGCCCGGCTGACCCTCAGCATCTGAGCTTCCCCCTTTCCGACACAACAGGGAGCTCAGATGCTGAAAACCAAGTTTAAGTCCTGTGCTGTCAGATCTCATATCTGAATACACTTTGTCTAGTGAGGAGTACAAAAAACAGTTACCGTCACAGCCCCGCGAAATCTCGTGTGCATGTGATGTAGGACATACTTTCCACAGTATGTTCATAAGCTATGCAGATGCTCATCTACATTTTAGAATAAATTCAAAAGAATGCTTGTATCTCATGGCTGAGTTGAGACATGTGCCGTTGGAGATAAGGAGGTGCAATAGTAAAATTTTGAGTTTTCTCACACAAGAATAAGATGCAATTGGCAATAGTGAAATTGATACAATTACATTATCTGGCGCAGAGATTCAGCGTAACCCCTCTGCATCTAACCATCCTATCTGCCGTGCAGTAATATTTTGAGAGCTGACGAACTAGATTTTGTTTCCTTCTTAAGTCGAACAAGACTATAGAACCCTTGTTGAAGGGCCCATATTGCGCCAACAGTAATACTCACGTCATAATAACAACAAGAGGCACATGGCTGAAAGCAACAACTGCCTGCAGTTGCGGCATCCAGAGCACATGGTCAAGCCAGCCCTGGGTAGAAATACATCACTGGGAAGCACCCTTCTTTGCTCTGCAATTCTCTTTTTGGGCATGAATGTTGCAAAGGTGCTTTGCATGTTGACATATGAAAGTGTCTACCCTGACGAAATCACATGCAACATTTAAAGGCACATAGCAGCATTTATTATTTCTTGCTGTGAATGACATGAGTTCCATTAATGTGGTGCTACTTTGGACAGTGCAAGTGTCATTCGCGTAACTGTTTCTGTTTCCTATATGCAATTAAGACTTAAGCACACTGAGAGGCGAAACTTTGATGCTGTCTAATTTCTCTTTTGTTGAGGTGTTGTCATATTCTGCACAGGGCTTGTAATTCTAATTCGTAATTGTAATTATCCCATCATATTTGTTTAAATACTGTGGTGATGATGAGGACAGTGCACAGAAGGACAGTAGTCAAAATATTGGTAGCTGTCCTCCAGAGGCATTTTCCTTCGCATTTCCCAACCAATTCGCTGTATTTTTTACCAGTTTACATTTATGGACAAATATGTTCAAAGTAGCATCAGGGAGAAATTGTTTCATAAACTACTTGTTATTGCGGACATATTTTGTGTGAGTTAGTTTCTGTTTATTTGCCTCTCACTTGTACTGCTGATGCATTTCAGGGATGCGTTAGGTTGACCCTCCGCTGTGCACATCTGACGCCCATGCACCTTGGACCTCCTGGCTAGGCTGCTAGTTCTTGGTATATTAACCCATCCCACAAGCAAATGGTGACCTAGGGCCCTGCACCTGAATGCATCACTGTGAAGTTGAACATGGTGGAGAACCCACAGGGTCAAGTACAACAAACACACACAGCGTTCAACTAGCATCTGCTTTACTTAGAAAAACACTCCTAGTCCAAATAAATCTGTTACTAGTTTAACACTCTGTGTTTGTTGTCCTTGTCCCTGTCCATTCTCCAATACGTTTAGTCCAAACAGACATGCTCTGTTGTTGCACTGTAAAGTTTCTGAAGATAAAGCAAAATTTCAGTCATGATTTGCTTATCGTTTTATTGTGCAGTTCAATGAACATCTACACCACATTACAGAGCTGAAACAAGACATGGACAACAGGAATGAGACAGGTCTTAATGTCATGCTGCCTGACATGAGTGACATGAATGAATGACATGAGGATTTCTTCAACCTGCTTTCCTCTCGAGGTGTCTCGTGATGTGCTTCATGATGGTTATTGTGATGAGCGTTGGCATGTTGTAGTATCATCATGGGAGTTGTAGAGATGGACTGTGAATAATTTTGTCATGTTACTGTGGGCAGCTTCTTCTAGTAATCTTTTACTTAGTTGCTAGTAAAGCAGATTGGCTTGCTATGCGTGTTCGTGTCCCTGTCTCTTCCTGTTGGAGGATGCTCACTCAGTGCAAACTACTCCACTTTGCAAGTTTGCTCCGAATACAGGCAAGCAGCAAAACTCATTGTATCACCAATATACTGCACTTTAAAAAAATGGTATTCATAGTAAGGTAAGTTACAACATGTAAATGAAATACTTTATCCTTCTGAATCTGTTAGTACCCTCACATGGCGATTGGACGAGGAACAGCACACCCAGGTAGCCCCAGATCCAGCTGGTGAATCATAGGCACCTGTGAGAAAACAAAATCCTTAAATCTGCTGTGTCAAGCAAAAAGGGTAAAAGCACTAAAATATACCTTGTGCCATAAAAGACAACCAAGCTAAACTCTACACAGGATATAAACACGAAGCAACATACATACAAAGTATGCCACTAAAGTGTGTTTGATGTGTGTGTGTGTGACCCTTCTTAGTGTTTGTCCTGTACAGTTAATATCGTAGTCCAACATGACCGACAAGATGTTTATAATAAGCAGGGTGGAACTGGTTCAAAGGGATGCTTTTCTGAATTCAGGCGATAAAAAGTGGGGTGCCAGTTGAGGAGAAACATGCGTTTCATGTGAAATACAGCACAAAAGGATCAGTTAGACGCAAGATTTGATACGGAATTTGTAGCGATGGGTGCGAGATTTCTAGCTATCTAGCTATCGTTTGAAAGTGATAACCAGTGCCCCCCAAAGAAATTAAAAAACAACAAACATGTTACTGTACCTGGTGTCCGTTGGAGCAGGAAGTTGCAGCCGGTAGCATAGGTCGGGAAAAAAGAGGAATGTGCTATTGCAGAGCGTCGCTACTGGGCCCACTGCACGGCAACACAGTACACGTTCGGCTCCTCTGATGGCAAAACCAGCAGAGACAGCTGTTGGGCTGTTGTTTTTGAAGTGGGCGTCTGTCAAGCACTGAATCGAGAAGCTGCTCGTAACTGACGAACGGCGTATGATCGTCGCGACCATTTTCGTCTCGATATCTCTAGTATACAGTGTCGTTGCAAAGGATCCGTAAAATAAGGATCATTGTCCTCTATTACTGCATCGCTGCTGTCCTCGCGAGGAAATATCTGGATAGCGACGACAGGTAACATTCGCTCGCGGCGGACGTGTTGACATCCAAATGCCTTGCAGAGCTTGCAGACGACGGCGAATCAAAAGCGTCCCGGTCCAGGTTCTGGAGGCCGCGCCCTGATTGGTTCTTAGATAAATACGTCTCCACAATTTTTGAGAGAGGGATTAGCGGAATACAACAACATCCACCGTCTGCTCTTGTCGTGAATTCCATCGAATAACAGCCGAACAACGCCACTATTTCGTGTGAGGTTTTCAATGGCGTGTTCAGCAGCCCATAGGGAATAAAATGACACTACAGTTTCGAAATCGCCCGAAACGGATGCGACTGTCACTTTAAGCGAACGAGGAAAGAACATTTGATGGACATGTCTTCCAGCTAATGCTCCTAACACAGCAGGCATAATATCATTCTATTTTAAAGCACATACGCTGTATTGCTGATAATTTAATTAGTATATAATATAATATATAATAACTACATTATTGGGCTACATTAGATTAGTGTTACACAGTAAATGGTACGCTAAGAGCCTGTCGGACTTCTCCAGTGGGAGAGTCGCTGAGTTTCTAGGCTCTCATCATTCGTTGTTCGCTTTGTTTCCGTTCCCTGACTTGTTGTGCTCACTTGCAAAGTCAGAATATTCCCAGAATCACCACTGTACTGCATCCTTGATGTTTCCGAAAAAGGACAGGCGCGTTTCCTGCATACTATAGCTGTAGGGGAAGGGGATTATACTCTCACAGCTACGGTAACTTTTCTTGTCAGTTATGTTTCGAAAATGATGAAATTCCTCACTCCAGTTTCAGTCAGTGCATCTTATCCCTTAATTCCTAACTGCATGTCCGCATTAACGGTGAAACAAATATAGTTTCACCAAATATGTCACGTCAAACGCTTGAATCCCACAGACAAAAAAAAAGAAAGAAAAAAGAAAAAGACACTATATATTAGGGGCAAGCAGAGCAGAACACTGGATGTCTGTCGGACGTCCCTGGGGACTCTTTTCTCCTGTTGGACCTGTGAGCGTACATATATGTCACACGAAACACGTTATCCCCAGGCTACTCTAAAGCCCAGATTCAGGCATTCATCGAATATACTTACAACTGCCACGTGTTGTTGGACATAAATCACCGCGTATGTCCGTTTCTGGATATCACGAGGATATCAGAAGGATATCCATTAGACAGACCAAGTTGACCACGGACATTAATCGTACATCCTAGTGGATATTCGGCGTTGTTAGGGTGCTTTCTTCATAAACCCGAACACGCTCCGCAGTTCGTACAGGAGCACAGAGACAGTTCGGTAAGGATTCTAAACAAGGGCGGGTCCGGAGCCTCGATTTGGGGGTGGGTGGTTCCTTTCTGGGAGCCCGTAGTGAGGGAGGGGAGAGACTGAAATCAAATTTATAAACCGACGTTTTGGATCCCCCTTGGATCCGGAGCTGTAAGAAACTCTCGCATTGAATGTGCGGCCAGAACGAGAACACAGTACCTTTTGAGCAGTAACTATTATAAAAGTTACTTTGCAAAAAGAGAAATGAAAACGAGGGAAATTCAAGCGCAGAATTCGTTTAGAAGGTACAATATCCGTGTAAAGGATACTTTAAGTTGCGATGATTGGATTCGGGTTGAACTCAGAAGTACATTCTATTACTCCTAGAGTGTGGAATTATTACAGCCTATAAATAGTGGAATCGGACGTGTAAAAACTACTACATTTCCATACCTATGTTCCTTATAGAGGTTACACGGCGGCAAACGGTACAATAAAAGGAAGTTAAGGCTCTCTTTGCTATCGTATTTTTTTTTCAAGTCCGGACATGACTTGCGAAATTCAGCGGCTAAATTAAATTAAATCAATACCGGTGCGGTTGCAGCGACTCAAGCTTTTCTTTTGTCGGCAGTTTTCACACGTTACACCGCAGTCGTCTCCCCTCGAATAACGAAGGAATTAGGACCGCCAGGTCGACATGCACCAATGTTGAACCAATGAATGCAAGACTTGATTTCTACAAGGTTGTTAGGGTTACTAGACGCAATGTCCGAGGACTGAACGTGTGCTTATGTGCAAACGGAGCAGACAGTATACTGTTGTGCGGCCTGCTCAATGAGCTCGTTTTTCTCTCAAAAACGCTTCTCTTTCAGCCTCCCCCATTCTTCAGTGTCTATAGCCTTCACCAAATAAAATGGTCCTCCTCCCTGTCTAGGCCACACTCGCTCACCGCTCACTTGAAAGAGAAAGGTTGCAACCGTATTTTTCCACAGGGTCAGCCAACTAACAGACTACTGCGTAAAATACTTGCTGTAGATTTTCTTGTGCCATATGTGAAATGCTTCTTAATATCTTTGTAATCTGAAGCGTCAAATTGACAGCACTGTAAAGGAACATTTTGGGCAGCAAAGGATGGCAATTTCAAAGCGCACGCCAAACGAAGCCGAAACTTCCACGAGGTGTCAAGTAATCTTATCTTTGTCATCAGAAAAGTAGGTGCGAGATATACTCGTCTTTGTTGTCATTTAAGTCAGAGTTTTTTAAGGTTCGCTTGACTCGAAATGAGCGAAATTTCGAACCGGAAGTTCGAAAACCCAGCATGCGTAGCACCACTGCCCAACGTAAAAACCATTCGAACCGGAAGTTCGAAAACCCAGCATGCGTAGCACCACTTCTCAACGTAAAAACCAATCATTGGCGCAACAACAATAGGTGGGCTAGTTGGTAACACTGATGCATCTTAAGGCGCAACACACACAGACAAGAGGGAGACACACACACGCGCCACTCGCAACTCAGTTTAATAGCAAAAAGCACATAGACAGGAACAAAAAGAAAAAGAAAACCCAGAAAAACAACCTCCCGCCCTCTACCAGCAACAAGGAACAAGTTCACACTACACAGCGATAAGCGGCTGCCACCCGCTATCATCGAGATACTTTATCTCCCGCACTGCCTTCCGTGACGTTGTCAGTGCGGGAGATAAAGTATCTCGATGATAGCGGGTGGCAGCCGCTTATCGCTGTGTAGTGTGAACTTGTTCCTTGTTGCTGGTAGAGGGCGGGAGGTTGTTTTTCTGGGTTTTCTTTTTCTTTTTGTTCCTGTCTATGTGCTTTTTGCTATTAAACTGAGTTGCGAGTGGCGCGTGTGTGTGTCTCCCTCTTGTCTGTGTGTGTTGCGCCTTAAGATGCATCAATCATTGGCGACAGACACTCGCTAGGGGCGCCACTGTGCCGCCTGGTAGTGGGGATCCTCGTTTTGGTTTCGTTTCAGTTACAGTAAAAACTGTCATATTGGAGTGAAAATGCGACTTACTTGGAATACATATGTCGTTCTCATCGTGCATTATGAGGAAAGATAACGCTGAACGAACCCTTGCACATGGGATGCCTTGATACGCAATGCGATGTGCAAATGGTACACGAGAACATCCCCACAACACGGGTGGTTCAGTGGACTCCAGGAGGCGGCTCCCAAACTTCTGGGTGTCAATGCGTATCGTTCTGCTATGCACTCTTTTCACAGGGACCTGATTTTTGAAAGGTGTGCCTCTGTTCGAGTGCCTTTGCGCATGCTCTGTACATCACCTGCGCTCATCGTTCTTTCGACTTTGTAGCTAACCCCACAAGCAACCTTAGGGCAATCGAAAAATACCGGGTTCGAATTCAACTGAAGCTATCTTTTCTTTAGCTGCTGTTTACCAAATTTTATCGGCTTATTACGCACAACGATCACCATTATTTTCAATAAATAGCTACTGGCATACTTGTGTGGCATTAGTCTCAGGGTGTCGAATCGAACCCGAACAATTATTTTTGCCGGAACCCGAATGCCAGCCAAATTTTTCGCGACACTGTTGAACCAGAACACGAGCAGAACCGAAACCGTAGGCGGTTTGCAACAAAACTGTTCGGACATAAAAGAAGTCAGCATGCCTCTCAATCCACGAACAAGGACACATTGGTCTCCATATCATAGCTTTCACCAATTTCACCTAGCAGTCAAACGAGCACGTATCGTAAGTGTACTTTCAGTGCCTTTTTAAACACGTTGAACAGCAGTTGTCCTTGTGAGCACCGCGGCTAGCGCCCCATGCACGCACTGCGGCGTCTGCTCTTCAGGGAGGAGCGACGCGGACGAATGAAGCAGGAAGAGGTGCAGGCCAGCTGTGTAGATCTATAGGACGAATACGTCATTAAGTAACCGCCCAACATTTCCCTTTACAACCTGACCTTTCCCTTTTTCCTTTCCTTTTTTAATGAATATCCCCCCTCTATTCTTCGTGAGATCGCATGGGCCCCGGCAAACGTAGCATATGCTTACTATGACGCATTTGCACACTTTCTATTTGTAAAGTTGCAAGAGCGTGTTCCCAAAGAAATGCTTCTGGTCGTAGCATTCGCTTGGCAAGTGTGGACGGTGGCCTTAGGAACACTCCTGGGTTGCTTTGACAAAATCGGTAAAAAGGAAGAGTGAACAGACCGCAATCCTGTTATCAATCACCGATAAACAGTATTGCGGTCGGTTTTACTCTTCCTCTTTACCGATTTTGTTTGCTTATTTCTCCCTGCTTTCTTCGCAGAGGGAGGGCCCTTGTGCGGAGCTTGTATATGCGGCAAAGCAAAGGCCGCGAGAGCGCCCAACTTGCGATAGGATTGCGGGTGCTTTTCGGGTAGCAATTTTTCTTTGAAAAACGTGCGCAAAATCCACTAATTTTGACTCCGATACGCTATTCCAGACATGGCCTTTCCAATTCCGGCAGAAAAACGTGACGTTTCCTTGGCATTTTTCAAAAATTGCACTAATTAATTAATTACGCTAACGAAAGTCATTGCAGTAGGTGGCAACATCCTTCAGGAGTCTCGTAATGCAAGTCCCATGTTTTTAACACCCCTAGTTTTTTTAGTGATTTTTTTACACTTACTCGCCGGACACCCTGTGTATAACGGCATATAGAACGGCCGACGGGGTATTTCTGTGCCAAATGGCAATGCAGCTGGTTCACTTATTTTCATTTATTTGTTTATTGTCTTTACACCCTTTCAGAAAGTGACACTTCAAAGGAATGGAACTGTGAGAGCAGGGGGGACTTCGTTTCTCTGCCAGAACCAACATTTCATGATGCTGCATCATCAACAGGTATGTAGCAACTCAGTCACAGCTTGCTTGAACTGAATGATGGCATTTGAAGAAACAAGAACAGAGCTCGTTTCCTTTGCTCTGCCATCGGCATGAACATAGAACAATATCGGTTTATAAATATATAATTATTTTCTTAATATAAATAATTAGGATAGTTATAATAACAAAAGAAACTACTTTATTGATACACAGTATACATTTATAAAGCAGTGCTACAAATGCATATTACTTATCAAATATTGACACTGAGGGACGTACTAATGTACAACAGATAAGAAATGCGATGGAAAACACAGAAATTGAAACAACAGAATGTGAATAGATCAGTTGTGTTTATTGCTCTAGAAGGCTCATAACTCAAGATTTCCTTATAGATGCCATAGATGCAAGCTAGCTGGTGGAGAAACTCCATGACAGAAGAATCTGAGCAATGGACAACATGATGCTCATTGCTCAGGCTTGCCTATCATGTAACTATAGATTTCCACCTACTTTGCAGTAGACGTGCTGGTGCTAGATGGTTTGGACTTGCAACACCTGTCACCATACCGAGCCAGTACGGCTTCATGTACACACTGGTGCCATACGAACCAAAGGAAGGAGACAGAACTGCGAACAACACAAACCGCTGTTCTATCTTGCGCACTTGGTATGCAATCTAAGTACTTCAAATACTACGTACTGTTCGTTCGAACTTATTTCTGTTTGCGGATGTTACAAAGTGCATAAGCCTTGCAGGAACACATACCCTTATGCATCGCCCTAGTGCGTCTGCGCAAACAGTTTCGGTGCGTTCCTCTAGTACAGTCCCATGCGCATCATCCAGCAGCCACAGCAGTTACGTGGATGAGTGCGATGACAGCGGGATGGGCAGCTACCTCGAAATGTCACCACCTCAGACGTCCAACCCTCAGGTTGCAGCCTCAACTGTTGACAACAGCCCGCCATCGGTTCGGTCCTCAACGCCAATACCAATGGAGATTGACATAACTTTTGAGTCTGAATGGTAAGTAGTTCAATACAAGCCGTATGTTACTGCATGTACGTCAACTGGAGGAACCCAGGAAACTACACACACTGATTGTGTTACATTAAAAGGCCCTGTTAATCTAACCTAACTTCACTAAACTAACCTAAGACATCATAGGCTTTGTTTACTGATCAGTTAGGTTAGATTAGTGCGGCTATGGTAGCTTTCGTCGCCCTCCAGACTTCATTATCGAAGCGGATTTGGGGCAAAGCAATCTGCCATGGTCCAATTAATCTAACCTAACTTCACTGAAAAAGATCGTTAAAAGCAGGCAAAAGAAAATACGACTCCGCAAGGGTGCTGCAATGAGACAAAAAAGAAGGTCGAAGAAGCCCTCGGCGCGCCAGTTTGGAAACGGCGTTGGCAGAGGGCGCCGCCAGCCCCCGGCTCTAAAGCGAAACGCAGGGTGTAACCTATTTGAAACCGTTAAAAATAAACGCTCAAGAATAATCGCGTAAATATCCACCGTTAAAAATAAAAGGTCCAGAATATTCACTTAAGAATCCGCCGTTAAAAATGAACCGCGTAACTATCCGCCTTTAACAATAAATTCTCAAAAATGTACGGTTAACAATATATCGATAAATATAAACTCTTCAGAATCCATCCGATTTGATTGGTCGCTGCAGTCATGTGGTATGGCCGCAAACGTTGGTGCCGTTGTGCGCTCTGAAGAATAGTGATCAACTTCCATTCGTCGCGGCTTGGCCGAACCCGGATGAACCTTGTGGCAGCGCTACAACCGCGGCAAGAAATGGTTCCAAACGTCTTATGCTTTTTGTGTTGACTGATCAGACGTGCCACTTCATCTGCATTTTTTTCCTCTGCATTTCGGTCCAAAATATGCTTCTTACCATGAAACAACGGCACGGATACGATGTTATTTTTACTGTGCTTGTCATCATGCAAGAAATGTGATGCGCTGTTATTTGTGTGTGTGTGTGTGATAAAGCCGTGGGCCACATTGCCGCATGTTAGGTGTTTACTTGTTCTGTTATTGGTGAATCTCATCATATATCATCGATCAAGGAAGGAGCAGGGAAGGCATCGCTGTGCCCGATCGGATTCGGATATCGTGCGATTGTGTACCTGTGCTGCTGTGTAAACCCGAAGTGTGTAACAGCGCCTCGGAAAAGGCCGACGTTACGTGGCTTACGTGGAGTTTCATGTTATGCTGCCTGCGCTGGTGACGGTTCAGGAGAGAGTTGGATTACCACACCGCGATCTTTATCTTGAATCATTATTTTCAAGAAGCAAGAGACACATGCCATGCCGTTCACTTGTTTAGTCTCATGATCGGATTTGTGCACAGTTTGATGCAGTGTGGTGTCTTGTCTGCTCACTTACACAAACTGTAGAGATTCTGACACGCAAACACAATGCCATGGGATGATCATAAGCCATTCCCTGCTCCGAGTGCAGGTGGTGCCGAACATCTGTTTTCTTTTTGATCACTCCGAAGTCTAATGCGGTATTTTACACTTAGCAGATACTTTCAAAACGCATGGTTGTCGAGTGCAAAGACGTGGGCGCTTGCAATAACTTGCTATGTTGAAACATTAAACGTGGGTGGTCCATGTGTTTGGAAAAAGCTGATGTAATGCTAGGGACTGAGCACCCTGGCGCAATTTTAATCGCAAGTATTTCTGCATTATATCAGGTCACACGATCGTTTTGTTCTATACAGCATCTCACTTGTTTTGTGCTCAACGGTATGACATGTGGTAAAGCTTGCTGAAGAAGCGAGAAATTGAGAATTACACAGCCACATGCATGTGCAACAGTAGCAGGAGTAGAGCAAAACTATAAAAAATAAACATGGAAAATGCAAGGGTTTAACCATACGCAGGCAAAACATGTATAAAGTTTAATAGCAGGAGAAATAGCAGACAGGAGCAATTAAGGGAGAGACAGGTTTACTACAAAATATTCAAGAAATGTAAAGAGCACCTACGTAGAATGTCCAAGTTGATAGAATCAATGTGCTGAACTGATTGCTGCACGAAGCAGACACTTCATCATGATAATACGTATATTACCGGCAAAGTGTTAAATCCGGCACTCTATAGAGAGCCCCCCCCCCCCCCCCAGGCATTTTATAAAGTATTCGAAATCAGCCGGCAAACTGTGAAATGAAATGCTTTTAATACATTATCTAGGCATTCTATAGGATATGTGGAATGGGGTAGCGTATCATCTCTGGCGATGAACCTCCCCACTCTCCATCTGAAAATAAAGTTGTTGTTATAGAATATGTAAAGAATGTGTGCTGGCAAAGTGTGAAGATGTTTTGTTTTCGTCATGCATAATATAAACAAAACTACCTAAGTCAGTGACGACAGATGAACAGTGTACTTGTGCCCACTTTGGTCCTGTGCTGATGCCAAAAGATACTGAAAACTAATCAAGTCACGACTGATGAACAGTCTATGGGCAGACCCCCTCTGGTCGTATGTTTTTCCAAAAAATACACACCAAAACTCACCAACAATAACAAAAATGAGAGACTTCATTTGTCAACAAGTGTTTACTGTTGAGAAGAAACAGAATGTACACAATGCCTAGGCAGAGTGTGAAAGACTTTTACCTGGAAGCAGATTTCATACTTCGCAGAAAAGATCTGGGTAACATATATGCTCTATATGCTATATATGCTTTGCCGGTAACATATATGCTCTAGTGAGACCGGCAATTGCAATCTGAAGAGCCCAGTCTTTGGGGCTACTCATAAACATTCATAGTGTTACAAAAGGGCATATACATCATCAGGTTTTAAACAAGGTGGCGCTGTCCAGTGTCATTGTAAGCAATTATTTTCGTCAGATTGACATATGAAGGATGCAGTCTACGCCGCCTTCTACATTGTCTTCATTCACAGGTGATGGCTTTTCTGATTTTGAGCAGGTGGTGGCAGTGTTTGCCACTTGATGTTTCATGAGCAGGGCATCATCATTTAATACGCTCAGCACCAATAACTACGCAAGATGAAAGCTACATGTTATAGTAATGCTAGCGCAAGTTTAAAGGATGAAGTTATGCTTGCTATATGCTAGGGAAAAGAAAAGAAATGAAATGAAAGAGAAGAAATGAAAGTAGGGTGCACGTCTTTCACTTGCTACTAAAGTATATGGAAAGTGTCAAATAATGGTAGAGCGCCTATTCTTAACTTCTCAGAGGGAGTAACGATACCATACGTGGTTGGAGGAGAGCGCCTGATTTACTTGTGCACATTGCCCATTCTCCGCACTAGGGTTCCCACAATAAACTATCCCAAAAATCTGCCATGAGCATTGCAATCCCCTGCCTCAGTCCACCATATAGAATGAAATATAACAAACAAATGTTGTAGTGCAGTAGACATAACGTGCATCATTCCGATAGAGGCAAGTTCGTGTTATTGAGCTCGTTCATGGACCGAACTGTTTAGAAATAAAAAGTTGCCTTTCGGAGCCGAATCCTTATAATCAAACTGGAACATACCTAACACTTTTTTCTTGCTCCTACAGAGCCCCACAAAATTGCGCAGGTAATTAATGGTCTCAAAACACATGTTCGGTCCGCTACGATCGGATCTCAACTGAATTTGTCAGGCGGTTTCTCTAGCCTCCTCTCTCAACCCATGGCAACCCTTGTGAACAAAATGTTTGAGACTGGGGTTTATCCCTCAGAGTTAAAAATAGCGAGGGTCATACCTATATACAAAATGGTGCTAAACAAGGAGGTCAGGACTACAGGCCAATAGCTATTCTCCAGGTCTTGAGCAAGATTATAGAAATGCAAATCTTAAAGCGCTTGCAGCATTTGTTTGATTGTCGCAAGTTATTGACTGCTTTTCAGTTTGGTTTCTGTAACGTAAAGTCAATAGAGTTGGCCTTTGTGAATGCAAGAGAAGACATAACACAAAACATTGATCTGAAGCTGCTCACTATGGGAATATTCACTGACTTAAAAAAAACATTTCATCTGTTTGATCACAGCATACTACAGGAGGAAGCTCCCCAGGTATGGTGTATGTGGCGTCCCCCAGAGCTAACTTGACAGCGGATATCAGTATACACATACAGATCTGTGAAGCATAGTCATGCATGTTGCCAATAAACATTCCACAGGGGTCAATTTTAGTCCCATTTCTTTTCCTAGCATATGTAAACGACGTACTGGACTATTTACAAGCTACATGTATATTATATGCAGATGGCACAAACATCTTTGTCGAGGCTAATGATACATGCTCATTGTTTTCCAAAGCTAACGCAGTTCCTCTGAGGTATTCAATATGGTTGTCTCCGAACAGACATATTGAAAATGCCTAGGAAATCTAGCTACATCATATTTCATCCTTAACAGGAAGCAATCGCAATTACTCACTATAAACTGCGTTTGGGGGACGATCAGATAAATGGATTCTAGTCTGCAAGGTTTCTGGGTATTTTACTGCATAAGCACCTTGATGGAAGCCACATATTCTGGATGTTTAGACCATGATTGTTCCCGGTCGTCTTGCACTTGCAAAAGTCAAATCTATTTTACCTACCAGAGTCCTTCTCACATATTTTGCATTGATCCAGAGCCATATAAATTATGTGTTTACTGACTCACATACGCATCCCATTTGAACAGATGATATATTATACAAAAAAGGATTGTGCTATCGTTACATCCCCACACTTCTTCTCGCTTTTCCTATTGTCTGTAAGTAGTGTCTGACTTACTAAAGATAAAACTTGCCAGCCTTGTCTATAAATTCATAAGCAGGATCTGCAATTCATCAATGATGTCCTTACAACTTTATTCATCACCATACTCACTTCGTACTGATAACCTTACTCTGAAGCCGCCAATGTCCAGAACCAATTTTGGGGAGTCTACTGTTGCATTTTTTTGTGTCAAGTTCTGGAACACTTTACATTTGGTTGCACATCAGACTTGTTCCATTTGTAAATTTAAACAGGAAGTTAAAGTGTTCTTTTCTACTGCTAATGACAATAAATAATTTTGACGTTGTCAGGTTTTGTTTCCTGTTTCGAAGCGCGCTTGTTGTTAATTTTTCACGTCAGATTTATGTTTGTAGTTTCAAAGTGTGTTTGTTGCTACTCTGCTGTTTCCTCACAAGACAGTGACACTATTTTATTATCAGTATTATTTATATTATTTTGTGTATCGAGGACTGCGTCACAGGTTTATCTTACAATCCCGTTTCTTATATGTTTACATGGTTTCTTTTGTTTTGTATTGCTAATAAAGGAAGAAATAATGATTCATGTATAGGAATAATATATTTTTTTCTATAATGATGGGGACCCACATTGTCACTATTAAGTATAGTTGTTAGTATGGGAGCAAACACTGAAGCACAACCTTTCACAATTTGTGGTGAAAATGGAGCTTTCTGCGCATGAGGCATCTTAGTTTCCTAGAAAACCAGTAAGGGTATCTCCTCAATTTGACCTTACATTTTGGAATAAATCTGTCAGTGCCATCAAGAACTAAGCGGGTAAGATTAGCTGTGGCAATATTAATGTCATCAGCGTTTGTTACTGGTGACCAGTCAGCGTTGGCATAAAATCTGCACAGCTGTAAGTAGTCGCCCCTATACTGTACTCGTAGCCGTTTCTGACCTCTGTATATCGTTGATTAGCGATAAGGGGAAAAACAGTGACCGAGGGTGGATAATATTTGTCAGGCTCAACTAATACAGTTGAAGTGGTTATAATGGGAATTCATGTTCTGAGGCTGGAACAGATAGAAAGGACAAATATGTACATAGCCTTAACTAAAGTGAGATTTCATCCATTCAATGATGTGGATGAGAGCATCCTTTGCGACTTTCCCCAAGTGCTTGCATAACATCCCCGCAAGCATTGTCTCCTCCATTCCTTGGGTGGCCCTTCTCTTCTTGACTCTTCAAATGACAATTGATATTCTGAGGCCGGAACACATAGAAAGGACAAATACATACAAACTCCCAAGTGCCCAAGAAATTAATGATGAAAGAAGGAAGCAGGGTGTCGAACCGAAACGTTTTTCGTTCCGTTTTTCGTTCCGGTTACATCATAAACGATCCGGTACCGGTTCTGCTCCGGAGCAAAAAAATAACGGTTAATACCGGTTTTTAACCGGTTCGGCTTCTCCTGGGAATATTCATCCCAACAACAACAAAAAAAATCAATGTTACAAAATGTAAACCCGTTTATTCCGCATACATGGTATTTAATATTAATAGACAGCTGTGAAATTGGTAGCTCCTGGTTCCTGTAGGTTACTGTCTGATCAAATGGGCTTTCTCCTTTCTTGAAGCACATGCTACAAACGGACTTGTTTGTCGTGAAGTCATACGTAAAGTACTTTCTTGCTGGATTGGAGCTAGCTGGATTCCCATCCGAATGTCTGTCTAGCCAGCAAGCATCACCGCACGGGCAGGATGCAAATCGAGGAACACCTTCACTCACAAACGCGCTCGACGGCTCCGTTTTATTTTCCTCGTGTCCTGCCACTGCCACGTGCCTGCGTGAGCTGCCACTTCGCACAGGCTTGCCCTCGCGTATACGTAAATGTATTCAACTTAGCTGCACTCCAACAAGGGACGCGTTGCGCGACATTACCGATAAAGAAGCCGTTATGCAGCCCCCTTGGGTTGCTGTTTAGTTGAGGAGAGTTTGCGGGGATCAAATTAAAACGATCACTACGGCACATTGCTAGAGAGCCACATGTACCTCTAAGTCTGTGTGCGTGCGCGAACGATAAACCATTACAAAGGGAGCCTAAGGGTCACACGATACCGACATACATTCCACCGTAACCGTAACCCTCGTATAGTATCCATGACATGACTTCAGAGCACACGACGTCTGTTTCATTCGCCTATCCGTAGTCCAAACCGGCGAAGCATTTTTCTTGGACCGAAAATCGTTAAATATATATTTCGGTTTCCCTCCTGAGCGAAAAAAAAACGTATACGGTTTCGATTCCGTTCCGGTTCGCACCAAAATAGTGGTTTTTTCGGTTTTCGGTTCCGGTTTTCGGTTCGCTCCGACACCCTGGAAGGAAGTCACTGAAAAGGTTAGCCAGCTGTAGGACCCGAACCCACATCTTCTGGATTACTGGTCCAGGGCTCTTACCAATTGAGCAAAGCTAACATACCTCCCCAGCGACTTCCAAGGGTGAGTTATCTGAAGTGACAAACCAAATACGACACTGCCTAGCTATTCAGTCACTACCTTCTTTCATCATTGAAGTGGTTATTATGTGGGGGAATATACATTTATTAAAAGGAAATGTCTGCCAGACAAGAACGGTTATTATGTCTTTCATATGAAAGTTGCTAATTACCAAATCTGAGTGTTGGACAAGCAGTTCTTAAATATATTTGACAGAAGAAGACTATGGTAATTGAGAAACTCGAGGAGATAAGAGATAAGGGATATTCTGAGACTGGAACACAGAGAAAGGACAAACACAAAAAAGCACAGTGACTTCCTTATTTCGTGAGAGTTGTGACTATTAGCTACGACTAGCTTATCCATCCTACTGTGGTCACAAGGCTTCTAGTCATTGCTACCTGTTTCACGACACTTCTCAGAAAGGCTTGTCGTGAGCAGTGTACTGGCGCTATGCGAGATGGGCTTGGAGCATCGGAGGCTTTAGTCTAACGCACAAATTTCTTAATCCTAGAACCATTGAAGCTTCACCTTCTACATTTTGTTTTGAGCATTACCACAAGACTCGCAATAGCAGGCAAATATGGGGGATCAAGTCTGCTTACACTAGCCATAGTGTCGCTTTCGCTCCTGTACCTATGGTTATAGTGGACTAGAAACTCCAGTCTGGCCCCGACTGCCTGCGAGGAGTTCAGCCTCCTCACGTTACGAAACTGTAGGGATCGTACCAGGCCTGTGCTGTGCCTACCTTCATTCGTCACAGCCCCTCATTCACCCCACACCCGACAACAGCGTTACAAAACATGCCTGTATTTTACAATTACAACGTGCAAAACCACACAATGCCAGAAGATTGAGAAAGAACGAGCGACTGTACAGAGCAAGATATTTTCCATTATCCGCTTTACATTTCAGCACCTTCGAGATACTCGCGTCTTTCAAGCGATCGATGGCTTCAAAAGGATGTGCGACATGACCAATGTCAATTTCACCTGGCCAACGAAGTTTCGCCACCGCCTTAGAGCTGTTAAAGACATTTTTCGATGTGTAATCGGAGCTTTAGGCATCTTTGCCAAAATTGGCACTAATGCTGGATAGTCATTTATAGGCACTATCAAATCGATACAGGAGGTTCCTCAGCACCCAGTTCGTGCTTCTCTATTGATAACACACTATTACAACCACACAAAGAAAAATAGGCATTTGCCTAGGGATCTGGACTCTAGTGATTACTTTCGAGGTAGTACTGTCGAAAGGCAGGAACAGATGCATAACAGAGATAAGGACACCCCCACAAAGTTGTAGACCCAATGAGCCATAACCTCTGTCACGTCAGAAGACCTGATATTCGATACCAAAGTAATCAGAACTAAGAAAATGTGAATGCAACTAAGTTTCGGTAATACATACAGGGTGTTCAAAATTAAGCTTTCACGAGCGCTACGCAAACACAGCGATGACAGGAAACCGGATGATAACTTTACGCTACTTGAGTAAGAAACAGGTGCTACATAATTAGCAGCACCTGTTTCTTATACAAGTAACATAAAGTTATCGTCCGGTTTCCTGTCATCGCTGTGTTTGCGTAGCGCTCGTGAAAGCTTAATTTTGAACACCCTGTATAATATCATAACTGGAAGCCACTAGGTTAGCTAACAATACTCTTTGCCTTGTGTGGAGACCTGTAGCGTTCTGATAATATATAGAAAATATGTTAGTCATGCCGAATGTACAGATAAAGTAGTAGCACCTATACAGTAGCCTCCGGAGAAGGAATACTGTCACAAAATACATGGGACAAATAGCACACTGGCCAAAGATCTCTATTGTGGATTAGATGAAAGCTGGCGTTATCCGTTTCTGCACAAAAAGGAAGCGTAGGAGTTGCGGCATGTTAAATCCAGCCTGTTAGATTTGCAATGTTTCATGTGTGTTTCTGCTCTAGTGTTGGTGGTCATGAAAGAGTTCCCTCTTGATGTGAAGGTAAGGTTTCCGCATATCACCTTGATAATTGGGTTATGCGGGCGGTATGGGAAACTTGTCAGAGAACTTCTCAGACTAAAGCACTCAAAGCATGTCACCATAAGTTAGTGAAAAGGCCTTGATCAAAAATGCTTTGACGTGCTTCGAAATTCGGATTATCGATTGAAATTCGGATTATCGATGCATTAGTACAACAAGTGAACAAGTTATTGCAAGCCTGTGACTGCAAGCATTATGATTTCATATTGATTGAACAGAAGCTTTCAGAACAGTTTCCTGTTCGCCAGCGTTATGCTGTGCAAGCTCAGCAGCGTGTGATATTACTTTATTTGCACAAGGTGTCCTATAATCTGAAGGCCCTGTCGAACTTCAGTGTATGTTTTATTCAGAAATATGTTAGCTAGATTGCCTTACATGCTTTTTCAAATTTCACTTAGTGTGCAGAGTACCCAATCTTAGATCTTGTTCCATGTGCAAACAATGTGGTATGTTCTGTACCATTGCCATGTGATTTTCTATACAAAATTTCCATTGTTGGGATGAATTCTTGCAGTATGACACTACCTTTAACCTAGACTACATTTTCTTTCACCCTGCAGAGGTACCCATCTTACTAGTGAATCTTAATACCTCGGGAAGCGTTGGTCCCACAAATTCGATATGGCTGTGATCAATAATCAGTAAGGTATCAGATAAAGATATACATAATCAGATAAAGAAATCTGGGTTAAAATGTGCAACCTCGCGGTCAGTTCATTTATCAGACAAGGCTCAGGGGTTTCTTTGTGATAAAGATCGGTCAGCTATTGATAGGAAAGAACAGCATGGCCTTGTTAGAACACGTGATCAGGCAGTGCAGTTGGAGGAGGGACAACCTTGAGAAGAAGGCGGAGCTGAATCCGAGAAGATCAGGTTTAAGCGGGTTTTGAATGATCATAAAGTTATTAGTTCGCCAGTCAGTGCATGTCTCTGTGTCTGTCTTTTTAGCTCCCCGGCACTGGGGTTTTAACGCTATTTTAATATAATATTTTGCACTCCTTTGTACAGGATCTGCACTTCATCAGGTGCACAAATAGGTACACAGTAGGGAATCACTAAAGTTCCTTCGCTTCTGTTTCCCTATCGTTTTCCTCCTTTTACTTTTCCGCTACAGTCGTTCTCTACATGTGTACCAGATGATCTGTACACTGTTATCTGTATACCAGACGAAGTACAGGCCCTCCACGAAAGCTCTTAATTTAATTTTTTGAGGTGATCCATCTTTGTTGCAGATTCCCTGTGCATATGTTTAAAGAATCTTGCTTCTTTGATGAATCTGCCTTCCAACGATTTACCCACAACATCAAGTTCTACCGACGGTATGTCGACGACACTTTGGTGATCCTAAATCGCAACCTCCTAGACGAATTCCATTCGACCCTGAACTGCACTGAACCGTCAATTCAGTTCACTTACGAACTTGAACAGGAGCAGCGGCTCCCCTTCCTGGATGTGTCCGTACGCAGGCTCACCACCGGCCTGATTCAAACTTCCGTCTATCGCAAGCCCTGTGATACTGGTAACTTCCTAAATTTCGAATCCCACCATCCGATTGAACACAAACGCAGTGTAGTGAGAAGCCTCCTTCAGCACTGTGAAGATTTCGCTCTTGCCCGGAACAACGTACGTCCGAGGAGATGACAATCAAGGAGTCATTCATGAAACGAGGATACCCGCTACGTTTCTTTGAGAACACACGAAAACGCATGCACGAACCAAGGATCCGAAGGAAAGACGATTACCGACACGGCATCGTCACCATCCCATACGTCAAAGGTGTATCAGAGTCCATTCGGCGAGTCCTCCTCCCGTTAAAAATCAAGACTGCATTCAAGCCCTGCCTGAAACTTCGTTCACTGATTTCTAAGCCAAAAGACCATATTCCCCCGAGTTCCAGAGGGGTGTTATGTATAAAGTACAGTGTCTCGGTTGCGAGGTGTCCTACATTGGAGAGACGGGCCGCAAGCGCAGTACAAGACTAAAAGAGCATGAACGTGATGTTCGCAACTCAACAAACGCAACGCGATTTAAGACAGAGCTCACTGAACATTGTTGGAAAACAGATCACTCTTTTGACTACGCGAATCCTGTGACCTTAGCGAGGGAACAAATGTGGGGTCCCAGGAAACTGCTTGAGTCATGGCACGTGCGAGGATCTTCAGTGTGTAATGCTAATCGCGGCCCCCTCCCCCAAGTGTTCGCCGACCTGGTTAAGTAATCGGCTGGTTGCCGTCGGCTCTCATTCTGCTTTCGCTGATGATGTCCCCCGCATGGGAGACGAAACGTCTGCATTAAATTGTTATTTGTTGCGTCAAGCCAGTGTGCAACTTCGTTGTTTTCTCAGCATATTTTTAAACAGACACTGCCGGGAGTCCTTTAGTGAGTGGGATATCCGAGAAATCTTGATCAATGAGAAATGGGTTTCAGCCTACCATACTAGTCCTTTTCGTCGGAATCTACTAACATGTCAAAATGTCTGCCTTACTGCTTTATTGATGACCTGCAGCTCAAATTTACAGACTGTACCTTTTTTTTGTTATCACAACATTACAAACGATGACCAAGGTTGTGCGCACACTCACCCAGGTTTGTTGAGCTCATATCTCCTGTAAGAAGACAGAAACCTGAAGGATAAACAGAGTTATGTTTTGCCGTCTCAGACTAAGAAACACACAAATTGGATATGATTAAAATCACTGGCACATGCAATGAATGATTTGGTAAACCAAACAAAGAAGTCGTGAAAGTAGCTAAATAACTTTTTTGTTACGAATGTCTCGTAGATCCGATTTTCTTAGCAATTCTGAAGAATCATATAACTGTTGCTTGCCATGTGTGACGGATTCACTATGGACTGTAGCATATCAAGGTGTTCGTTCTTCCGCCTCAAATGGCACGCTGTCACTCAGCATTCACAATGGTTTTCTGTCTTGAAGCTTGTGCACTGCGTATCGTTCAGTATGTTATACAGTTCAATGAGTTAGCCCAATACTGAGCCTGCAGCCTGTTCAACTCTCTCCTTGGAACTAGCTGCCCACCATATGCCCACTCACCAACACACAAGATGTTCTACGACAGAAAGAAAAAAAAGAAAGGATAAAAGTACATACTCTAGAAGCATATTGTTTCTAACTGAATGCCTTTCTAGCTGTTTAAAGACGCGGAAAATCATACCACGTCAATAACTTGGAGTGGTTTGAAGATCCACAACTTCACAATACAGTCGTCCAACATACGAGTTGGCTGCATCGGCGGAGCTGATTAGGAATTTCGAAGAAACTTGGAAGCATATTCGAACGATTTTATTTGTGAAGTGAATTTGCCAAGCTTACAAGCTGCAATGACAGCTTTGAATAGTCTTGTTGCGCTGGTCCTCGCAACCCCAACACGACGGCCGTCTTCACTACAGCCACAGCACTACCACTACTTATAGGTTCATCCCATGGTAGTTCCTTAATTTCAAACACCGGTTTTACACTCACCAAACATCGGCCAGTTCTGTGATTTACGGCCTTTACGCCTTTGCGGCCACTACGGCTCTTTATTTGCTGCGACATTGGGTCCCCTGGCGGATTCCGGAATGAATTTATTTACTAACAATAGTTTGTTGGAAATAACCCGGTGCATGCAAAACACTTATTTTTTGTGTGAGACTTATGTTTATTATTTCATATGATGCCGTCAAAACACACAAAATTAAAAACCATGAGTGCACAAAAGCCTTCAAAGCAATATTGAAAGGGCGAATGGATACGTCGGAAAAGGGGAACAAAAAAAAAAAAAGAGAAACACTGTCAAGGAGCCCGCGAAGAGGGAATCACACACGTAACATGAAAAGCGGTTAGGAGCAACAAAGATTTATTTGAACAAGAACTTTCGTGCAAGAGACTGCACTTCTTCAGGTTACAACACTAAGTGCGACACAAGTATATATAGCCCAAGAGAACAGATACATTAAAACAGGTTTTCAGAACCAAGTAAACAGAACACAACCAGACAGTAATACAATGCATCACGTGAGGAACCGTCACATAAGAATCAGGAAAGAGAAAGTGTACGGGTAAATGAGACATTCGGAGAATTGGGGTTCAAAAGATTTGGTGGTGACAAAAAAGGGGGGCACAGGTGGATTCGGTCTGGAAAACTAGTCACCGACTTTTATAAGAAACCAACCGAAAGACGTCTGTATATTCATTTTAATAGTTATCACCGCAATGTCCAGAAAAGAAATATTCCTTTTGGGCAATTCACACGATTCAAGCGCATATGTTCCAATACCGACGATTTCCACAGACGCGCTCACGAAATGTCTGCTGATTTCAGGAAGCGTAACTATCCCAGCAATCTAATTGAAAATGCTTTCACCAAATCATGTTCGCTGAACAGAGAGGCACTTCTTTTCAGCCAACCTAACGAGGAACACAGAAAGATTACGTTCGTGACCACCTACAACAAAGCCCTTCGTAACACGAAAACTATTTTTCAGCGCCATCTTAACATTCTACACAGCGACGAAAAACTGGAAAAAACAATTCCTTCTTCCCCCATTGTCACATTCCGCAGGTCAAGGAATATCCGGAATATCCTTACTTCTTCGCGTTTGCGCCGTACTACAACACCTGGTTCAGGTCCCTGCAATGGCATACGCCGCCAAATTTGTAATCTTATTTCTACCTCTCCAGTACCATAAACAACTACACATTTCAAATTAAACAATCATTGCACTGTAACTCCTTTAACATTTGTTATCTAATAACATGTATGAAATGCAATGTTCAGTACATTGGTGAAACCTCCAATACCATATGCGTCAGAGGTTTTACGGTCATAAATCCGACATTGTCAATAATCGCCCCACTCCCGTTGCCATACATTTTAATCTTCCCGGGCACGACATGGATACACACTTGTCTATTGCAATTCTGGAATCTGGCTACACCACCGATTGCAAACGCAAAAATCGCGAGTCCTTCTTCATTTCTAAGTTTTCTTCTTTAAAACCACGGGGACTAAACGTTAATGACGGTCCTCTGCAGTTGTTCAACCCATCATCCAGCTAAGCTACTTCATTCACCTTCTGTTCTTAGCATTCTTAGCTCCATTTTCCCTTCAGCCCATAAGGTCGCTCGGACCTTCCCACGCAGTTCAACAAAAGCTGTGTTCTCTACGTACGCGGCTAGACATCCACCTGTGCCCCCGTTTTGTCACCACCTAACCTTTTGAACCCCAATTATCCGAATGTCTCATTTACCCGTACACTTTCTCTTTCCTGATTCTTATGTGACGGTTGCTCACGTGATGCACTGTATAACTGTCTGGTGGTTTTTTGTTTACTTGGTTCTGGAAACCTGTTTTATTGTATTTGTTCTCTTGGGCTATATATACTTGTGTCACAATTAGTTTTGTAACCTGAAGAAGTGCAGTCTCTTGCACGAAAGTTCTTGTTCAAATAAATCTTAGTTGCTCCTAACCGTTTTTCATGTTAGGTGTGCAATATTGAAAGGTGTAGCAAAACTGGCCAAGTGTCAGTACGAGGAAAAACAGTACGAGCCCCCATCACGCGCCAGTCATCGTTATCGTTAGCACACGTTACAATACCCCCGGGCGGAGGGATTGGTCATCTTGGTCAATCAGGAGGGGCAAAGTAGGGCTTTAGTCGACAAACGTGGACGATGTCTTCTTTTGCTGATGAGCGTGTTCGGGGACGGGAGAGGTTGGCATCCTGAACAACATGGTTTACAGGTCAGGTTTGTCGCAGAACGGTGTACGGGCCGAAGTATCTCCGCATCAGCTTCTCCGGGAGCCCAACCTTACGATCGGGCTCCCAGAGCCACACGAGATCTCCAGGTTTGTAGATGACGCTCCTGTGGGATGTGTCATAGTGCTGCCGCTGCACATCTTGGGCATAGAGCGTGAAGGTCCGAGCTAGCTGACGGCTTTCTTCAGCCCTGCCCATGAGTTCAGTGACGTAATCGCTAGCATAGCCGTCATCCAGATAAGGGAAGAGTGTGTCCAGGGTCGTCTCACTGGACCGAGCAAGCATGAGGTAGAAAGGATTGAACGAGGTGGTGTCGTGGCGCGACGTGTTGTACGCGTACGTAATGAACGGAAGCACAGTGTCCCAGTTGGTATGAGAGGCGTCAACATACATGAATATCATGTCGGCGAGAGTACGGTTCAAGCGCTCCGTCAGGCCGTTGCACTGAGGGTGGTATGCCGTAGTAGTCAAACGCCTGATTTTGCAGGCCTTCAGGAGCTCAGAAATCACACTTGACAGGAAGGCCGCCCCTCGGTCGCTCAGCATCTCTCGCGGTGCACCATGGCGAAGGATCACCTGCTCCAAGACGAACATTGCAATGTCTTGCGCAGTACCAGAGGGGAGCGACTTGGTCTCTGCATACCGGGTATGGTGGTCGATGCAAACAACTATCCACCAGTTGCCATCAAGAGACGGCGGGAAAGGTCCCAGCAGGTCAATACCAACGCGGTGGAAAGGTGCCGAGGGTGTTGGCAGGGGTTGGAGTAACCCCGGAGATAAAGACGTCATGTGCTTACGACGTTGACAGTCAGGGCAACCACGTAAATATGAAGAAATGTACCGTCGAATCCCAGGCCAAAAGAAACGCCGAATGACTCTGTCGTACGTGCGGGCAAAGCCGAAGTGACCGGACGTCGGATCGTCGTGCATGTGGCGAAGAAGGTCGCGGCGAAGATGACGTGGTACGACAATCGGACACTGCCGGCCAGACGGATCAAAATTCCGTTTGCAGAGGACAGAATTGCGGAGCTCGAAGTTCCGTGATTGCCTGGAATCCTGTGGTGAGAGCGGTGCCGTGGCCGCAAGAATGTCGATGATGTGGCGCAAGGAAGGGTCTCGGCGCTGTTCCTCAGGGAGGTCCAGATCGGCGAACGGATCGGAGTCTGGAGACGGGGTAATGTTGGCCAGATGGTGAACAGCTGAGCGAGACAAAGCGTCTGCGTCCCTGTGCTTGCTGCCCGCTTTGTAGTTGACTTCGAAATCATACTCTTTTAGGAGAAGGGACCAACGAGCTAGCCGTCCAGAAGGAGCTTTGGTGGTAGCCAACCAACAAAGGGCATGGTGGTCCGTGACGACCCGGAAGTTCTGCCCATAGAGGTATGGTCCGAATTTCGTGAGCGCCCATACGACTGCCAAACATTCTCGTTCGGTGACGCTGTAGTTTTGTTCAGCAGGGCTTAAAGACCGACTCGCAAATGCAACCGGGTGTTCTGCATCATGAGAACGTTGTGTCAGGACGGCGCCAAGCCCCGTTCCGCTGGCGTCCGTGTGCACCCCAATTGGCACATTAGGATCGAAATGACGTAATACGGGTGCTGATGTTATGGCGGATTTCAGACAATTGAAGGCTTCTTCGCGTTGGTCATCCCAGTAGAACGCAACACCGTTCTTTAGGAGGTCATGCAGGGGACGTGCCTTGTCCGCAAAATGATGAATGAATCTGCGGAAGTACGAACAAAGGCCAAGAAAGCTGCGTACGGCCTTCGTTGAGGTGGGCCGCGGGAAGAGCGTGACAGCTTCAGTCTTCTTAGGGTCGGGTCGAACACCCTTGGGAGAAACTAAGTGGCCCAGGACAGTAAGCTGCCGACAACCAAAGTTACACTTTTTGTGATTCAGTGTTAGGCCGGTACGGCTCATGCAGGACAGGACGTCTCGAAGGCGGCGGTTATGAGCTTCGAGCGTCGGAGCAAAAACAACAATATCGTCAAGGTAGCAAAGACATGATGTCCATTTAAGAGAGCCGAGTACGTTGTCGATTATACGCTCGAATGTGGCCGGAGCATTAGAGAGACCGAGAGGCATCACCTTGAATTGATAAAGGCCGTCGGGTGTAACAAAGGCCGTTTTTTCGGCATCCTTCGGGTCCATCTCAATTTGCCAGTACCCGGATCGCATGTCTAAAGAGGAGAAAAACCTGGATCCCTGTAGGGAGTCGAGTGCATCGTCGATCCGCGGCATGGGGTAAGTATCTTTCTTGGTGACCTTATTGAGTTTACGAAAGTCAATACAAAAACGCCATGAGCCGTCTTTCTTCTTGACGAGAACAACAGGTGCTGCCGACGGACTGCTGGAGGGCTCGATAACGTCGGATTTCAGCATTTCTTGCACGTGTTGATGAATGACGCGCCGTTCAGTCAACGATATGCGGTAAGGCTTTTGTCGAACTGGACGATGGCCTTCAGTATCTATGCAATGTCGTTCCAAAGAAGTCCGACCCTGTCGTCGTTCGAAATCGAATATCGCTTGGTATCCTTTCAAGACGAAGAGCAGCTCACCACGTTGCCCGTCATCGAGGTTTGGGTCGATCATCTTGGACAGCCGCTCTTCGAGAGCATCGCCGGGGCTAGATGAAGACACTGTCTCTCGTATGGAAGGAGACTGGTTGGGTGTTTCTTTCAAGCAGAGAATCGACATCAACACAACAGTCGGGTAAAACAAACGAGGCTACGACGGTGCCCTGGAGAAGTAGTTCCGGGGTATACCCTGCGTTCATGACCCAAAGTCGCGTGGTATTGTGGTCAATAGTTCTGATGCTGTTCGGGGAAATGACACCTTTCTGGAAGAGTAACTTGGTTGCTGGCCCAGTGATTACATCATAGGGCCGTCATTGGACCGGGTGCCGCATTCTGTCGACGTGAGCACCAATACAGCAGAACGACGGGGGGGGGGGAATTACGGTTGTCGCTGCAAGCTTAAGCTTTGTATCGGCCACTGGTGGTATCGCGTCAGCTTCCCAAAAGGAAGGGTGAGGAAAGGGTGAGATGTGAAGCTCCTTGGCACCACAGTCAATAACGGCCCCATGCGCGGCTAAAAAGTCCATACCAAGGATGACGTCGTAGGTAGAGTTCGCGAGGACAACAAACTCTACTGGGACAACATCCTCATCGAACAATAGTCTTGCGGTGCACATTCCAAGCGGGGATAACGGCTCTCGACTCACGGTACGGAGGTGTCGCTGTCCAATGGGCGTCAGTATCTTGTTCAGTTTCCGTCTGAAATCGTCGCTCATCACGGAAACACAAGCCCGTATCAACAAGTGTAGGTACAAGAATATTGTCCACATTTACTTCTATCACGTTCGTCTTCATAGATAAGATTTCCGGGGAAGGCGCTTTAGTCGTAACTGCAGTGGCGGCCTGGCCTTCGACGGTCCCCGTTACCGGTTTCGCGTTGGGGACCGGGGCCGGAAGGACGGTGAAGGGGAGCGGTTGCGAGGTGAGAAGGAGCGGGGGGAAGACGGCGAGAGTCGGCGAGCTTGGCGGCGATCAGGCGAGAAGGGTCGAGCAGGTGTATCAACGTTTGCGCAGCCGCTGGTGTAGTCTTGAGGAAGCCGTCCGTTAGTAGCTCCCCAAAGGGGATTGCTCGAGCGACAGTATCGACGAACGTGTCCTACACGCCCACAGCCAAAACATATGGGACGATTATCCGCAGTGCGAGAGGGCGCGTAACGGTTAGGCAGCCTACGCTGCACGGGTATCCAACCGCTTGCATTGTCCGGATAGTGGGGCTCAAACAGCAAAGGGGGGGGGGGGTCCATGCGTTGGGAGATGCGAACGACGCTTGCTGCGGCGTTGTGACTGTGCTGGGGGCGAACTGAGGCGTGAGCGCTCGTCTGAGTTCGTCTTGGACAATGTTATGTACATTGGTTTCTGGATGGGACACAGGAATCATATTCTTGAGTGCGGTCTCGATTTCGTCACGAACAATACGGCGTATGAGTGCCTCGAAATCGTCAGCGGAGCTGTACACCGAAGCCACAGTAGGCACCACATTAGGGAGACGCAACACCTGTGGTGTGATTATGCGATTCCGGCGGAGTTCCTCAAATTTGCGTGTTTCAGACACCAGCCCACATACAGACGTGACACCCCGGAGGGTGACGAAGTTGAACACATCCTCAGCAATGCCTTTGAGGAGATGGTCGAGTTTTTCGTCTTCTAGCATCACTGGATTTATAATGCGGCATAGCTTGAGGACGTTTTCGATATAGTCGGTGCATGTCTCATTAGATAGCTGCGCCCGAGACGACAGAATATCTTCGGCTTCCTTTTTCTGATGGTAATTGTTTCCGAACATCGCAGTAAGTTGAGTCTTGAATTCGTCCCACGAGCGTATGCTGTCTTCATGATTATCGAACCATATTTTCGCCGTTCCAGATAAGTAAAAGATGACATTCGCCAAACGGAACGAATCGTCCCAGGCGTTGACATCGCTTACACGTTGATAGTCGTTGAGCCAAGATGTTGGGTGCTCTCCTCGTTTTCCGAGAAGGTTGAAGCCTCACGGTCACGTCGGGGATAGCATCGAAAGAAGGGGTCAGGTGTAGTGGCAGTAGATGTCGGATTGTTGGGGACGGAATTCGGGACAGCGTGGTCGTGGTCGTTGTCACCAGCCATTGGAGACTCCGGTTGAAGGCCACGAAGCCGGCGGCTGAGGCGCAGGGAAGCCGTGTACGACCTTGAAAGTATCAAATGGAGGGGAAATCGATGCGCAACCTCCACCAATTGAAAGGTGTAGCAAAACTGGCCAAGTGTCAGTACGAGGAAAAACAGTACGAGCCCCCATCACGCGCCAGTCATCGTTGTCGTTCGCACACGTTACAATATGGTGCAGGAGCTGTAAGGACAGGCTGTGATGGGACTAGGATTTCACCATTGTGAAATAATATCACCTCACATATGTTGATATACGTACTGTGCTATGTGAAGCACCACCTAAACTGCCCATTGAAGTCTGGCCAACAGCCTGGACTTCACCTCTCCAACTAAACCGTTTCGATTTTTTGTTGCTCACGATAACCTCAGATGTGACAATCAATCAAAAACGTGTTTTAGAAGAAGCTTTTGTTGCTCACAAACAAACATTTCATTTGACAACACTCTCTTCTTATACCCTCGGTGGAGATCAGTGGCATAGCCAGACCTCCAAAGTAGGGAAGGCTCAATACGAAAACTTGCCCCCCCCACCTGATCTTGGGTGCGACAACACATGCATACTCGTACACACCGCCAAATGCAGATTAAAAAAACGACAATAAATGATTTGAACGTTCACAATACGATTACATGTAGGCTGTCATGACCAATGAGGCGGTGTCACGAGATTCGAAGTATTTTGAAAAGCTCTTACTTTGAAAACCATTCAAGAGTGCTGCTTATAGGTAGACGCAATCGTCACACTAGTCCACCCCCTCATATATTTTTCTCCTCGGATCTGCACGATTTGCGCGAGTTGGTCCATGGCAGGTACGGGGGGCTCGTGCCCCCCTAGCGACCTGTGGCTACGCCACTGGTGGAGATACTGTGGCTAACAAAAAAAAAAAAGTAAAGCCAGTGGAATAAACAGACTACACAATGCATATGAAATGAATCGATGAACAATTTTATGGTGAATGACGCTCCTGTGGCACTGAAGTGTTAAGCTTCATCACATGGGCAAATGAATTAGTTGCCTGCTTAGCTATGTGGCTCAAACGAAATCAACAGTGGATAAACAGAAGCATTCAAAATATTGACTCTCACACAAGAGGGAATGACTGTCTGGAACAAAATATAATGGAAAGTTCCCACAACGTCGCAAAAATATCCATCTCTTGGGAGCCTTTTTTCATGAAAATCTTTCTTGGTTTTGGCATGGGTTCACTGAGAACCAATCATTGCTAACTGCTTACTACATTAAAACGGCTGATAAATTCTTCCTAAAGATAACATACCAGATTTAATTCTTTTTTGACATTACACTTATCGTCTTTTAGTGTGATCAAGAACAATTTAAAGAAATCCTGATAATCTTTGGTAGCGGTGTAAAATACCGTGTAAATTTCTGGAATAAATTTTAGAAGAATTAATACTGTGGGAAACTGTCATGTTTTTCTTAATTGTTTTATACTCCATTCCCCAACCGGGGGGCATCTCCGAAAGCAGGCTACATTTTGGCTCCACTGTGCATGTCTGACATTTGTACGTTTCACTGACATACAACCATGGGCATAGTCAGATTGGGGGGAAGAGGGGGGTGAAAACGCCCCAAAATTGTACCTTTGGTAGTTCATTTGGGAGAGTGAAACACCTCCTGCCTCATGTAAAGTCCCCATACCCCAAAAAAACAAAAATATTTTTTTCTGGCTACAATACTGCATGCAATGGTTATGAAAGATCTTAATTTCTTGATTTACAAATCTATGTCTCCATCTTGCACATGGGAATAACTTTGTCCACCTTGAGATAGTAATATCCAACGGTGACCCCTGTTTCAAAACAAACAGTTTGTGTGAATTGATACGTCTTATTTAAGAACTTTGTGGTGTCAGTGGAGAGGGAGAATGACGTTTTGTGATTACAAGCACCCGAAAAGACTAGATAGAGGCATCCATATGCATTCCACAACCAGTGGGCTAGCCGTGCAACAGGATTGTGTGCTTATAAGCAGCGTTTCTTCTTTAAAGTTCCGTGTTAGCGCTGCGAAGCAATTGTGGCGAGGAGCGGCGTACAGATAAGGACAGATGGAGAGAGCAGTGTTGGCCGAAGCAGCCAGCATTAAATTCGCTAGAGGCCTCAAAAAGTCACCAGATGTCGCTAGGTGAATTTGTAGTGTCGCCAGAAAAAGTGGCCAGACATAAAATTGCCGTGAACCTATTTTTAACAGCAAGCTTTTCTCATACAATCCGTCAACATCGGTTTCTTGACATCATGTCGCAAGTTTCTGCTTGGAAGAATAGCATATACGCAGGCAAGCTGGTGCCAGAAATTCATCGTAAGAAACCTTCAGTATGAGCAGAAAAAACACAACGGAACTCAAATATTTAGTTCTGTGTGTTGCCTCTGTTTCTTCCGCTCAAACTCAAGCTTTCTTACGATGGATCTGTGCTTGATCGCAGCTTTCGACATCAAGTGCGGCTTCTGCGTGTACTCCGCTTTGTTTATACAGGGTGTTTCACGAAAACTGAGCCAAAGTAAAAAAAAAAGGCTCTGTCAGCGGTAGCGTCATCGCCATAGCTCCGCTAGGTCATTGTCATCGTGGTATCTATGCCGTTAAAGGCGACAGTATGGCGGAGCGACAGGCGCCACGCATGACGTGGGGGCATCTGATGAGCACCTGCACGAAACAACTGAGGCCTGGGAGATGCACACAGCCAGAACTCCGCAAAAATATAGTATTTTAAAATATTTTGACGATAAATGGCAGTTTTCTAGCGATTTTAAAAGCTTCCAGATGCCGCGTGTTGTTTGAGCCCAAGTCGCTAGATTAGTCGCTAGGCACTTGACACTTATATTCTGTCGCTGACCTGCTCTGAAAGTCGCTAAATCTTGCGACAAAGTCGCTAGAACGGTAACACTGGGACAGAGAGAGGACAGCAGGAAGGAATGGCGGACATGGAGAGTTAGTATGTGTCCTGGGCTGACTTCGGGGGAGCTGTGCCAACGTCAGTCTGAAAAGTCTTCGGAAAACCGAGGGAAATCCTGAGAGAGCATAGCCAGTGCCAAACCCGTGTCACCTCCCACCTAGGCGTGGAAAGCGATCATCCTAACCACTATGCCATGGGAGCTGGTGCACAAGCAGGCGCGGATCTAGGGGGGAGTCCAGTGGTCTGGACCACCTCAATTCCACACGTTAACATAGGGTTAAGTGGACCAATTCCTGCATGCACGTGGTACCCCCCCCCCCTTTGAAAATCCTAGTTCCGCTCCTGTGCACAAGCAATGTCACACCACCTCTTCTGTAGCCTACTCCTGTCTAAGTACACGTAACTTGCAGGAGCAAGTACATAAAAGTGGGCCATTGTCGATACACAAGTAATATAGGTAAAAATGAGGAAAGTTTTGAAGTCCATACATATTCAGTGATCTCACAAACGGAAGGTGCACAGTCACACAACAACACATCAAATGTACATGCTACGGAAACACGGGCAGTGGTTTATCCAAAATTTCGTCCTGGGGGGAGGGGGGCAGGGTAGGGGCTCTGCAAAGAGGTGTATATTTACATGTTTGTCGACAAAATAGCGCAATCTCGCTGAGGTTTGTGGAATGTTGGGGTGTCTGGGAAAATCACTGATCTTATATGGTAGGTATGACATACACACACGCACACATACATGAACGTACGTGCAAATAAACGCGTAAGTACCCACTGTTAAAAATATATCTCCCAGAATAATGCCTAAAAACGCACAAAAATAATCGGCGAAATATCCCCGTTTAAATATAGACGCTAAGGAATCCACGGTTAAGAATATATCGTTAAAAATAAATCGTTTCAGGATCCCCCCAAATCCACCCTACAGTTGCTAGAGTCATGTGGTATAGCCCAAATCAAGGTGAACTGCAAGCAAGGGGCTTAACCTAACCTCACAGGACCAAACTAGCCTAAACTATCCCAAACTAACCGAAACAAAACTAAACTAACCTAACATAACATGATATAACCCGGCGTAAATTGCAACCAGTCCGCCTCCGTGCTAGATGGTGAGGGGATTTTGAAACAATTTATTTTTAATGGTGGATTATTAAACGGTGATCTCTAAGTGGGGATAGTAAGCGGTTTATTTTAGGAGATATATCTTTAACCGTGTATTTTTAAGCGGATTATTCTTGAATGTTTTATTCTTAAACGTTTGTTCTTAATGGTGGATTTCGGGGACCCCCCGAAACTAGCACAATACGGGTATCCCGGGCCGATACGATGGAGATATCATACCTATCCCCTGCGTAGAGATACAGTCCCGTATTAATCCGCCGCCGTGCTAGATTATGGGGGGATTTTGAAACAGTTTATTTTTAATTATATATTGTTAACCGGTGATCTTTAGGCAGATATTTTAAGCGGTTTATTCTTACCGATTTATTTTAAGTGTGCATTTTTTAAGCGGTTTATTCTTAAATGTTTTATTTTTAAGCAGTTTATTTTTAATCGTGGATTTTGGGTACCCCCCAAAATACTGTCGCCACCGGCGCGCCTGATCTGGGGATCACTGATTGGCTGTACATTATATTTTTAAATATTTGGATGCTCATTGGTCTCCTAGAACTGTCGTCAGTTCCCTTCGCGCTGATTGAGCGAGAGTCATTTGATTGAGGCGCGAGTATCCAAACGGTCGGTCGAACGGAGGAGAAAGAAAAACGACGGAGGAGACATCGCTTCTGTCCGGCCACGCGTGTTCTCTCGGACTACAACAGTTGTGCACGCAGACGCTAGCGGGTAGTTTGAGGGTTTGATGCTTCAGATTTAGATTGTGGCGAACCGCTAATGTGAGAACGGAATGGCACATCCACCTAATCATCACAACAGCGGGAAGACGAACACGACAGGGAATCCCTGCACCTCCGAAGGAAGCAGAAATTGTCAGAGAGGAAGTCTGCACTCTTACCGACGTCTCGCAGGTGAACGGTTAGACAAGTTTGATTGCTTTTTGTGACCGAAGGAAGTAATGTAGGTTTATCACATTAAGTGTATTACGTACAACATTTACGAGTCACTCGGTACGTTACCGGTGTTTCATTGTACAGTGCATGGCCGTAACTTGTACGTTTCTGATATGACGCTAATCAAATTATGTGTGGTTAAGCTGGTTGCCCCTCATGCACGTCGCAGCGGTTCATTCACTGTGATCTAGGAACATTTGTCACAAGTGTGCTCTGGTGTTCAAATACGAAATCAAGATCGATTGCCTATCATAGCAGTGAATTTCGTGCAGAGTTACGGATCGTTAATATATTTTTTATTTTGTTTTAGTGCTCCCGCATCCATCGTTGAACCATGTTTGTTGTATTCATCGCAAAGCAATGATCGCTAGAAAAAAGCTACGGGGATGCAAAGTGGGCAGGGTAAGAAGAACCAGCAGCAGCCATAATAGAAATTTGACACTGAGAGTTGAACACTGTTTGTTGGATTGATCGCAAAGCAATGATCGACAGAAAAAAGCTACCGGGACGAAAAGTGGGCAGGGTAAGAAGAAGCAGCAGGAACCATAATAGAAAGTTGCCACTGAGAGTTGAACACTATTTGTTGCATTCATCGCAGAGCAATGATCGATAGAAAAAAGCTACCGTAATGAAAAGTGGCCAGGGTAAGAAGAAGCAGAGGGAACCATAATAGAAAGTTCCCACTGAGGGTTGAACGCTGTTTGTTGGATTCACCGCAAAGCAATGGTCGATAGAAAAAAGCTCCCGTAACGAAAAGTGGCCAGGGTAAGAAGAAGCAGAGGGAACCATAATAGGAACTTCCCACTGAGAGTTGAACCCTGTTTGTTGCACTCATCGCAAAGCAATGACCGATAGAAAAATCTACCAGGACGAAAAGTGGCCAGGGTAAGAAGCAGCAGCAGGAGCCATAATAGAAAGTTGCCACTGAGAGTTGAACCCTGTTTGTTGCATTCATCGCAAAGCAATGATCGATAGAAAAATCTACCATGACGAAAAGTGGCTAGGGTAAGAAGAAGCAGCAGGAGCCATAATAGAAAGTTGCCACTGAGAGTTGAACCCTGTTTGTTGCATTCATCGCAAAGCAATGATCGATAGAAAAATCTACCAGGACGAAAAGTGGCCGGGGTAAGCAGAAGCAGCAGGAGCCATAATAGAAAGTTGCCACTGAGAGTTGAACACTGTTTGTTGCGTTCATCGCAGAGCAATGATCGATAGAAAAATCTACCAGGACGAAAAGTGGCTAGGGTAAGAAGAAGCAGCAGGAGCCATAATAGAAAGTTGCCACTGAGAGTTGAACCCTGTTTGTTGCATTTATCGCAAAGCAATGATCGATAGAAAAATCTACCAGGACGAAAAGTGGCCAGGTGAAGAAGAAGCACCAGGAGCCATAATAGAAAGTTGCCACTGAGAGTTGAACACTGTTTGTTGCATTCATCGCAAAGCAATGATCGATAGAAAAATCTACCAGGACGAAAAGTGGCCAGGGTAAGAAGAAGCACCAGGAGCCATAATAGAAAGTTGCCACTGAGAGTTGAACACTGTTTGTTGCATTCATCGCAAAGCAAGGATCGATAGAAAAATCTACCAGGACGAAAAGTGGCTAGGGTAAGAAGCAGCAGCAGGAGCCATAATAGAAAGTTGCCACTGAGAGTTGAACCCTGTTTGTTGCATTCATCGCAAAGCAAGGATCGATAGAAAAATCTACCAGGACGAAAAGTGGCTAGGGTAAGAAGCAGCAGGAGCCATAATAGAAAGGTGCCATTGAGAGTTGAACCCTGTTTGTTGCATTCATCGCAAAGCAAGCATCGATAGAAAAATCTACCAGGACGAAAAGTGGCTAGAGTAAGAAGCAGCAGGAGCCATAATAGAAAGGTGCCACTGAGAGTTGAACCCTGTTTGTTGGATTCATCACAAACAATGATCGATAGAGAAAACTACCGGGACGAAAAGTGGCCAGGGTAAGAAGAAGCACCAGGAGCCATAATAGAAAGTTGCCACTGAGAGTTGAACACTGTTTGTTGCATTCATCGCAAAGCAAGGATCGATAGAAAAATCTACCAGGACGAAAAGTGGCCAGGGTAAGAAGAAGCAGAGGGAACCATAATAGAAACTTCCCACTGAGGGTTGAACCCTGTGTGTTGGATTCATCGCAAAGCAATGATCGATAGAAAAAAAGCAACCATAACAAAAAGTGGCCAGGGTAAGAAGAAGCAGAGGGAGCCATAATAGAAAGTTGCCACTGAGAGTGGAACACTGTTTGTTGCATTCATCACAAAGCAATGATCGATAGAAAAAAGCTACCGTAACGAAAAGTGGCCATGGTAAGAAGAAGCAGAGAGAGCCATAATAGAAAGTTGCCACTGAGAGTTGAACACTGTTTGTTGCATTCATCGCAAAGCAATGATCGATAGAAAAAGATACCGTAACGAAAAGTGGCCAGGGTAAGAAGAAGCAGAGGGAACCATAATAGAAACTTCCCACTGAGAGTTGAACCCTGTTTGTTGGATTCATCGCAAACCATTGATCGATAGAAAAAAGCTACCGTAACGAAAAGTGGCCAGGGTAAGAAGAAGCAGAGTGAACCATATTAGAAAGTTCCCACTGATAGTTGAACCCTGTTTGTTGGATTCATCGCAAAGCAATGATCGATAGAAAGAAGCTACTGTAACGAAAAGTGGCCAGGGTAGGAAGAAGCAGAGGGAACCATAATAGAAATTTCCCACTGAGGGTTGAACCCTGTTTGTTGGATTCATCGCAAAGCAATGATCGATAGAAAAAAGCTACGGTAAAGAAACGTGGCCAGGGTAAGAAGAAGCAGAGGGAACCATAATAGAAAGTTCCCACTGAGAGTTGAACCCTGTTTGTTGGATTTATCGCAAAGCAATGTTCGATACAAAAAAGCTACGGTAACGAAAAGTGGCCAGGGTAAGAAGAAGCAGAGGGAACCATAATAGAAGCTTCCCACTGACAGTTGAACCCTGTTTGTTGGATTCATCGCAAACCAATGATCGATAGAAAAAAGGTACCGTAACGAAAAGTGGCCAGGGTAAGAAGAAGCAGAGGGAACCATAATAGAAAGTTTCCATTTAGAGTTGGACCCTGTTTGTTGGATTCATCGCAAACCAATGATCGATAGAAAAAAGCTACCGTAACGAAAAGTGGCCAGGGTAAGAAGACGCAGAGGGAACCATATTAGAAAGTTCCCACTGAGAGTTGAACCCTGTTTGTTGGATTCATCGCAAACCAATGATCGATAGAAACAAGCTACGGTAACGAAAAGTGGCCAGGGTAAGAAGAAGCAGGGGGAACCATAATAGAAACTTCCCACTGAGAGTTGAACCCTGTTTGTTGGATTCATCGCAAACCAATGATCGATAGAAAAAAGCTACGGTAACGAAAAGTGGCCAGAGTAAGAAGAAGCAGAGGGGACCATATTAGAAAGTTCCGACTGAGAGTTGAACCCTGTTTGTTGGATTCATAGCAAACGAATGATCGATAGAAACAAGCTACGGTAACGAAAAGTGGCAGAGTAAGAAGAAGCAGAGGGAACCATAATAGAAACTTCCCACTGAGAGTTGAACCCTGTTTGTTGGATTCATCGCAAACCAATGATCGATAGAAAAAAGCTACCGTAACGAAAAGTGGCCAGGGTAAGAAGAAGCAGAGGGAACCATAATAGAAACTTCCCACTGAGAGTTGAACCTTGTTTGTTGGATTCATCGCAAACCAATGATCGATAGAAAAAGATACCGTAACGAAAAGTGGCCAGGGTAAGAAGAAGCAGAGGGAACCATAATAGAAACTCCCCACTGAGAGTTGAACCCTGTTTGTTGGATTCATCGCAAACCAATGATCGATAGAAAATAGCTACCGTAACGAAAAGTGGCCAGGGTAAGAAGAAGCAGAGGGAACCATAATAGAAAGTTCCCACTGAGAGTTGAACCCTGTTTGTCGGATTTATCGCAAAGCAATGATCGATAGAAAAAAGCTACGGTAACGAAAAGTGGCCAGAGTAAGAAGAAGTAGAGGGGACCATATTAGAAAGTTCCCACTGAGAGTTGAACCCTGTTTGTTGGATTCATAGGAAACGAATGATCGATAGAAACAAGCTACGGTAACGAAAAGTGGCAGAGTAAGAAGAAGCAGAGGGAACCATAATAGAAACTTCCCACTGAGAGTTGAACCCTGTTTGTTGGATTCATCGCAAACCAATGATCGATAGAAAAAAGCTACCGTAACGAAAAGTGGCCAGGGTAAGAAGAAGCAGAGGGAACCATAATAGAAACTTCCCACTGAGAGTTGAACCTTGTTTGTTGGATTCATCGCAAACCAATGATCGATAGAAAAAGATACCGTAACGAAAAGTGGCCAGGGTAAGAAGAAGCAGAGGGAACCATAATAGAAACTCCCCACTGAGAGTTGAACCCTGTTTGTTGGATTCATCGCAAACCAATGATCGATAGAAAATAGCTACCGTAACGAAAAGTGGCCAGGGTAAGAAGAAGCAGAGGGAGCCATAATAGAAAGTTCCCACTGAGAGTTGAACCCTGTTTGTCGGATTTATCGCAAAGCAATGATCGATAGAAAAAAGCTACGGTAACGAAAAGTGGCCAGAGTAAGAAGAAGTAGAGGGGACCATATTAGAAAGTTCCCACTGAGAGTTGAACCCTGTTTGTTGGATTCATAGCAAACGAATGATCGATAGAAACAAGCTACGGTAACGAAAAGTGGCAGAGTAAGAAGAAGCAGAGGGAACCATAATAGAAACTTCCCACTGAGAGTTGAACCCTGTTTGTTGGATTCATCGCAAGCCAATGATCGATAGAAAAAAGCTACAGTAACGAAAAGTTGGCAGGGTAAGAAGAAGCAGAGGGAACCATAACAGAAAGTTCCCACTTAGAGTTGAACCCTGTTTGTTGGATTCATCGCAAAGCAATGATCGATAGAAAAAAGCTACAGTAACGGAAAGTTGCCAGGGTGAGAAGAAGCAGAGGGAACCATAATAGAAAGTTCCCACTGAGAGCTGAACACTGTTTGTTGCATCCATCGCAAAGCAATGATCGATAGAAAAAAGCTACCGCAACGAAACGTGGCCAGGGTAAGAAGAAGCAGAGGGAACCATATTAGAAACTTCCCACTGAGAGTTGAACCCTGTTTGTTGGATTCATCGCAAACCAATGATCGATAGAAAAAAGCTACGGTAACGAAAAGTGGCCAGAGTAAGAAGAAGCAGAGGGGACCATATTAGAAAGTTCCGACTGAGAGTTGAACCCTGTTTGTTGGATTCATAGCAAACGAATGATCGATAGAAACAAGCTACGGTAACGAAAAGTGGCAGAGTAAGAAGAAGCAGAGGGAACCATAATAGAAACTTCCCACTGAGAGTTGAACCCTGTTTGTTGGATTCATCGCAAACCAATGATCGATAGAAAAAAGCTACCGTAACGAAAAGTGGCCAGGGTAAGAAGAAGCAGAGGGAACCATAATAGAAACTTCCCACTGAGAGTTGAACCTTGTTTGTTGGATTCATCGCAAACCAATGATCGATAGAAAAAGATACCGTAACGAAAAGTGGCCAGGGTAAGAAGAAGCAGAGGGAACCATAATAGAAACTCCCCACTGAGAGTTGAACCCTGTTTGTTGGATTCATCGCAAACCAATGATCGATAGAAAATAGCTACCGTAACGAAAAGTGGCCAGGGTAAGAAGAAGCAGAGGGAACCATAATAGAAAGTTCCCACTGAGAGTTGAACCCTGTTTGTCGGATTTATCGCAAAGCAATGATCGATAGAAAAAAGCTACGGTAACGAAAAGTGGCCAGAGTAAGAAGAAGTAGAGGGGACCATATTAGAAAGTTCCCACTGAGAGTTGAACCCTGTTTGTTGGATTCATAGGAAACGAATGATCGATAGAAACAAGCTACGGTAACGAAAAGTGGCAGAGTAAGAAGAAGCAGAGGGAACCATAATAGAAACTTCCCACTGAGAGTTGAACCCTGTTTGTTGGATTCATCGCAAACCAATGATCGATAGAAAAAAGCTACCGTAACGAAAAGTGGCCAGGGTAAGAAGAAGCAGAGGGAACCATAATAGAAACTTCCCACTGAGAGTTGAACCTTGTTTGTTGGATTCATCGCAAACCAATGATCGATAGAAAAAGATACCGTAACGAAAAGTGGCCAGGGTAAGAAGAAGCAGAGGGAACCATAATAGAAACTCCCCACTGAGAGTTGAACCCTGTTTGTTGGATTCATCGCAAACCAATGATCGATAGAAAATAGCTACCGTAACGAAAAGTGGCCAGGGTAAGAAGAAGCAGAGGGAGCCATAATAGAAAGTTCCCACTGAGAGTTGAACCCTGTTTGTCGGATTTATCGCAAAGCAATGATCGATAGAAAAAAGCTACGGTAACGAAAAGTGGCCAGAGTAAGAAGAAGTAGAGGGGACCATATTAGAAAGTTCCCACTGAGAGTTGAACCCTGTTTGTTGGATTCATAGCAAACGAATGATCGATAGAAACAAGCTACGGTAACGAAAAGTGGCAGAGTAAGAAGAAGCAGAGGGAACCATAATAGAAACTTCCCACTGAGAGTTGAACCCTGTTTGTTGGATTCATCGCAAGCCAATGATCGATAGAAAAAAGCTACAGTAACGAAAAGTTGGCAGGGTAAGAAGAAGCAGAGGGAACCATAACAGAAAGTTCCCACTTAGAGTTGAACCCTGTTTGTTGGATTCATCGCAAAGCAATGATCGATAGAAAAAAGCTACAGTAACGGAAAGTTGCCAGGGTGAGAAGAAGCAGAGGGAACCATAATAGAAAGTTCCCACTGAGAGCTGAACACTGTTTGTTGCATCCATCGCAAAGCAATGATCGATAGAAAAAAGCTACCGCAACGAAACGTGGCCAGGGTAAGAAGAAGCAGAGGGAACCATATTAGAAACTTCCCACTGAGAGTTGAACCCTGTTTGTTGGATTCATCGCAAACCAATGATCGATAGAAAAAAGCTACGGTAACGAAAAGTGGCCAGGGTAAGAAGAAGCAGAGGGAACCATAATAGAAACTTCCCACTGAGTGTTGAACCCTGTTTGTTGGATTCATCGGAAACCAATGATCGATAGAAAAAAGCTACCGTACCGAAAAGTGGCCAGGGTAAGAAGAAGCAGAGGGAACCATATTAGAAAGTTCCCACTGAGAGTTGAACCCTGTTTGTTGGATTCATCGCAAAGCAATGATCGATAGAAAAAAGCTACGGTAAAGAAACGTGGCCAGGCGAAGAAGAAGCAGAGGGAACCAAAATAGAAAGTTCCCACTGAGAGTTGAACCCTGTTTGTTGGATTCATCGCAAACCAATGATCGATAGAAAAAAGCTACAGTACCGAAAAGTTGCCAGGGTAAGAAGAAGCCGAGGGAACCATATTAGAAAGTTCCCACTGAGAGTTGAACCCTGTTTGTTGGATTCATTGCAAACCAATGATCGATAGAAAAAAGCTACCGTACCGAAAAGTGGCCAGGGTAAGAAGAAGCAGAGGGAACCATATTAGAAAGTTCCCACTGAGAGTTGAACCCTGTTTGTTGGATTCATCGCAAAGCAATGATCGATGGAAAAAAGCTACGGTAAAGAAACGTGGCCAGGCTAAGAAGAAGCAGAGGGAACCAAAATAGAAAGTTCCCACTGAGAGTTGAACCCTGTTTGTTGGATTCATCGCAAAGCAATGATCGATAGAAAAAAGCTACCGTAACGAAAAGTGGCCAGGGTAAGAAGGAGCAGAGGGAACCATAATAGAAACTTCCCACTGAGAGTTGAACCCTGTTTGTTGGACTCATCGCAAACCAATGATCGATAGAAAAAAGCTACCGTAACGAAAAGTGGCCAGGGTAAGAAGAAGCAGAGGGAACCGTAATAGAAAGTTCCCACTGAGAGTTGAACCCTGTTTGTTGGATTCATCGCAAACCAATGATCGATAGAAAAAAGCTACCGTAACGAAAAGTGGCCAGGGTAAGAAGAAGCAGAGGGAACCATATTAGAAAGTTCCCACTGAGAGTTGAACCCTGTTTGTTGGATTCATCGCAAACCAATGATCGATAGAAAAAAGCTACGGTAACGAAAAGTGGCCAGGGTAAGAAGAAGCAGAGGGAACCATAATAGAAACTTCCCACTGAGTGTTAACCCTGTTTGTTGGATTCATCGTAAACCAATGATCGATAGAAAAAAGCTACCGTACCGAAAAGTGGCCAGGGTAAGAAGAAGCAGAGGGAACCATATTAGAAAGTTTCCACTGAGAGTTGAACCCTGTTTGTTGGATTCATCGCAAAGCAATGACCGATAGAAAAAAGCTACGGTAAAGAAACGTGGCCAGGCTAAGAAGAAGCAGAGGGAACCAAAATAGAAAGTTCCCACTGAGAGTTGAACCCTGTTTGTTGGATTCATCGCAAAGCAATGATCGATAGAAAAAAGCTACCGTAACGAAAAGTGGCCAGGGTAAGAAGGAGCAGAGGGAACCATAATAGAATGTTCCCACTGAGAGTTGAACCCTGTTTGTTGGACTCATCGCAAACCAATGATCGATAGAAAAAAGCTACAGTAACGAAAAGTTGCCAGGGTAAGAAGAAGCAGAGGGAACCATATTAGAAAGTTCCCACTGAGAGTTGAACCCTGTTTGTTGGATTCATCGCAAACCAATGATCCATGGAAAAAAGCTACCGTAACGAAAAGTGGCCAGGGTAAGAAGAAGCAGAGGGAACCATAATAGAAAGTTCCCACTGAGAGTTGAACCCTGTTTCTTGGATTCATCGCAAAGCAATAATCGATAGAAAAAGCTACGGTAAAGAAACGTGGCCAGGGTAAGAAGAAGCAGAGGGAACCATAATAGAAAGTTCCCACTGAGAGCTGAACACTGTTTGTTGCATCCATCGCAAAGCAATGATCGATAGAAAAAAGCTACCGCAACGAAACGTGGCCAGGGTAAGAAGAAGCAGAGGGAACCATATTAGAAACTTCCCACTGAGAGTTGAACCCTGTTTGTTGGATTCATCGCAAACCAATGATCGATAGAAAAAAGCTACGGTAACGAAAAGTGGCCAGGGTAAGAAGAAGCAGAGGGAACCATAATAGAAACTTCCCACTGAGTGTTGAACCCTGTTTGTTGGATTCATCGGAAACCAATGATCGATAGAAAAAAGCTACCGTACCGAAAAGTGGCCAGGGTAAGAAGAAGCAGAGGGAACCATATTAGAAAGTTCCCACTGAGAGTTGAACCCTGTTTGTTGGATTCATCGCAAAGCAATGATCGATAGAAAAAAGCTACGGTAAAGAAACGTGGCCAGGCGAAGAAGAAGCAGAGGGAACCAAAATAGAAAGTTCCCACTGAGAGTTGAACCCTGTTTGTTGGATTCATCGCAAACCAATGATCGATAGAAAAAAGCTACAGTACCGAAAAGTTGCCAGGGTAAGAAGAAGCCGAGGGAACCATATTAGAAAGTTCCCACTGAGAGTTGAACCCTGTTTGTTGGATTCATTGCAAACCAATGATCGATAGAAAAAAGCTACCGTACCGAAAAGTGGCCAGGGTAAGAAGAAGCAGAGGGAACCATATTAGAAAGTTCCCACTGAGAGTTGAACCCTGTTTGTTGGATTCATCGCAAAGCAATGATCGATGGAAAAAAGCTACGGTAAAGAAACGTGGCCAGGCTAAGAAGAAGCAGAGGGAACCAAAATAGAAAGTTCCCACTGAGAGTTGAACCCTGTTTGTTGGATTCATCGCAAAGCAATGATCGATAGAAAAAAGCTACCGTAACGAAAAGTGGCCAGGGTAAGAAGGAGCAGAGGGAACCATAATAGAAACTTCCCACTGAGAGTTGAACCCTGTTTGTTGGACTCATCGCAAACCAATGATCGATAGAAAAAAGCTACCGTAACGAAAAGTGGCCAGGGTAAGAAGAAGCAGAGGGAACCGTAATAGAAAGTTCCCACTGAGAGTTGAACCCTGTTTGTTGGATTCATCGCAAACCAATGATCGATAGAAAAAAGCTACCGTAACGAAAAGTGGCCAGGGTAAGAAGAAGCAGAGGGAACCATATTAGAAAGTTCCCACTGAGAGTTGAACCCTGTTTGTTGGATTCATCGCAAACCAATGATCGATAGAAAAAAGCTACGGTAACGAAAAGTGGCCAGGGTAAGAAGAAGCAGAGGGAACCATAATAGAAACTTCCCACTGAGTGTTAACCCTGTTTGTTGGATTCATCGTAAACCAATGATCGATAGAAAAAAGCTACCGTACCGAAAAGTGGCCAGGGTAAGAAGAAGCAGAGGGAACCATATTAGAAAGTTTCCACTGAGAGTTGAACCCTGTTTGTTGGATTCATCGCAAAGCAATGACCGATAGAAAAAAGCTACGGTAAAGAAACGTGGCCAGGCTAAGAAGAAGCAGAGGGAACCAAAATAGAAAGTTCCCACTGAGAGTTGAACCCTGTTTGTTGGATTCATCGCAAAGCAATGATCGATAGAAAAAAGCTACCGTAACGAAAAGTGGCCAGGGTAAGAAGGAGCAGAGGGAACCATAATAGAATGTTCCCACTGAGAGTTGAACCCTGTTTGTTGGACTCATCGCAAACCAATGATCGATAGAAAAAAGCTACAGTAACGAAAAGTTGCCAGGGTAAGAAGAAGCAGAGGGAACCATATTAGAAAGTTCCCACTGAGAGTTGAACCCTGTTTGTTGGATTCATCGCAAACCAATGATCCATGGAAAAAAGCTACCGTAACGAAAAGTGGCCAGGGTAAGAAGAAGCAGAGGGAACCATAATAGAAAGTTCCCACTGAGAGTTGAACCCTGTTTCTTGGATTCATCGCAAAGCAATAATCGATAGAAAAAGCTACGGTAAAGAAACGTGGCCAGGGTAAGAAGAAGCAGAGGGAACCATAATAGAAAGTTCCCACTGAGAGTTGAACCCTGTTTGTTGGATTCATTGCAAACCAATGATCGATAGAAAAAAGCTACCGTAACGAAGAGTGGCCAGGGTAAGAAGAATTAGAGGGAACCATATTAGAAAGTTCCCACTGAGAGTTGAACCCTGTTTGTTGGATTCATCGCAGACCAATGATCGATAGAAAAAAGCTACCGTAACGAAAAGTGGCCAGGGTAAGAAGAAGCAGAGGGAACCATATTAGAAAGTTCCCACTGAGAGTTGAACCCTGTTTGTTGGATTCATCGCAAACCAATGATCGACTGAAAAAGCTACCGTAACGAAGAGTGGCCAGGGTAAGAAGAAGCAGAGCGAACCATATTAGAAAGTTCCCACTGAGAGTTGAGCCCTGTTTGTTGGATTCATTGCAAGCCAATGATCGATAGAAAAAAGCTACAGTAACGAAAAGTGACCAGGGTAAGAAGAAGCAGAGGGAACCATAATAGAAACTTCCCACTGAGAGTCGAACCCTGTTTGTTGGATTCATCGCAAAGCAATGATCGATAGAAAAAAGCTACAGTAACGAAAAGTGACCAGGGTAAGAAGAAGCAGAGGGAACCATAATAGAAACTTCCCACTGAGAGTTGAACCCTGTTTGTTGGATTCATCGCAAACATATGATCGATAGAAAAAAGCTACCGTAACGAAAAGTGCGCAGGGTAAGAAGAAGCAGAGCGAACCATATTAGAAAGTTCCCACTGAGAGTTGAACCCTGTTTGTTGGATTCATCACAAACCAATGATCGATAGAAAAAAGCTACCGTAACGAAGAGTGGCCAGGGTAAGAAGAAGCAGAGGGAACCATATTAGAAAGTTCCCAGTGAGAGTTGAACCCTGGTTGTTGGATTCATCGCAATTCAATGATCGATATAAAAAGCTACCGTAACGAAAAGTGGCCAGGGTAAGAAGAAGCAGAGGGCACCATAATAGAAACTTCCCACTGAGAGTTGAACCCTGTTTCTCGGATTCATCGCAAAGCGATGGTCGATAGAAAAAGCTACCGGGAGGAAAAGTGCCACGGTAAGAAGCAGCAGCAGCAGCCATAATAGAAAGTTGGCACTGAGAGTTGAACACTGTTTGTTGGATTGATCGCAAAGCAATGATCGACAGAAAAAAGCTACCAAAACGAGAAGTGGCCATGGTAAGAAGAAGCAGATGGAACCATAATAGAAAGTTCCCACTGAGAGTTGAACCCTGTTTGTTGGATTCATCGCAAAGCAATGATCGATAGAAAAAAGCTACGGTAATGAAAAGTGGCCAGGGTAAGAAGAAGCAGAGGGAACCACAATAGAAAGTTCCCACTTAGAGTTGAACCCTGTTTGTTGGATTCATCGCAAAGCAATGATCGATAGAAAAAAGCTACAGTAACGAAAAGTTGCCAGGGTAAGAAGAAGCAGAGGGAACCATAACAGAAAGTTCCCACTTAGAGTTGAACCCTGTTTGTTGAATTCATCGCAAAGCAATGATCGATAGAAAAAAGCTACAGTAACGAAAAGCTGCCAGGGTAAAAAGAAGCAGAGGGAACCACAATAGAAAGTTCCCACTTAGAGTTGAACCCTGTTTGTTGGATTCATCGCAAAGCAATGACCGATAGAAAAAAGCTACGGTAAAGAAACGTGGCCAGGCTAAGAAGAAGCAGAGGGAACCAAAATAGAAAGTTCCCACTGAGAGTTGAACCCTGTTTGTTGGATTCATCGCAAAGCAATGATCGATAGAAAAAAGCTACCGTAACGAAAAGTGGCCAGGGTAAGAAGGAGCAGAGGGAACCATAATAGAATGTTCCCACTGAGAGTTGAACCCTGTTTGTTGGACTCATCGCAAACCAATGATCGATAGAAAAAAGCTACAGTAACGAAAAGTTGCCAGGGTAAGAAGAAGCAGAGGGAACCATATTAGAAAGTTCCCACTGAGAGTTGAACCCTGTTTGTTGGATTCATCGCAAACCAATGATCCATGGAAAAAAGCTACCGTAACGAAAAGTGGCCAGGGTAAGAAGAAGCAGAGGGAACCATAATAGAAAGTTCCCACTGAGAGTTGAACCCTGTTTCTTGGATTCATCGCAAAGCAATAATCGATAGAAAAAGCTACGGTAAAGAAACGTGGCCAGGGTAAGAAGAAGCAGAGGGAACCATAATAGAAAGTTCCCACTGAGAGTTGAACCCTGTTTGTTGGATTCATTGCAAACCAATGATCGATAGAAAAAAGCTACCGTAACGAAGAGTGGCCAGGGTAAGAAGAATTAGAGGGAACCATATTAGAAAGTTCCCACTGAGAGTTGAACCCTGTTTGTTGGATTCATCGCAGACCAATGATCGATAGAAAAAAGCTACCGTAACGAAAAGTGGCCAGGGTAAGAAGAAGCAGAGGGAACCATATTAGAAAGTTCCCACTGAGAGTTGAACCCTGTTTGTTGGATTCATCGCAAACCAATGATCGACTGAAAAAGCTACCGTAACGAAGAGTGGCCAGGGTAAGAAGAAGCAGAGCGAACCATATTAGAAAGTTCCCACTGAGAGTTGAGCCCTGTTTGTTGGATTCATTGCAAGCCAATGATCGATAGAAAAAAGCTACCGTAACGAAAAGTGGCCAGAGTAAGAAGAAGCAGAGGGAACCATAATAGAAACTTCCCACTGAGAGTCGAACCCTGTTTGTTGGATTCATCGCAAAGCAATGATCGATAGAAAAAAGCTACAGTAACGAAAAGTGACCAGGGTAAGAAGAAGCAGAGGGAACCATAATAGAAACTTCCCACTGAGAGTTGAACCCTGTTTGTTGGATTCATCGCAAACATATGATCGATAGAAAAAAGCTACCGTAACGAAAAGTGCGCAGGGTAAGAAGAAGCAGAGCGAACCATATTTGAAAGTTCCCACTGAGAGTTGAACCCTGTTTGTTGGATTCATCACAAACCAATGATCGATAGAAAAAAGCTACCGTAACGAAGAGTGGCCAGGGTAAGAAGAAGCAGAGGGAACCATATTAGAAAGTTCCCAGTGAGAGTTGAACCCTGGTTGTTGGATTCATCGCAATTCAATGATCGATATAAAAAGCTACCGTAACGAAAAGTGGCCAGGGTAAGAAGAAGCAGAGGGCACCATAATAGAAACTTCCCACTGAGAGTTGAACCCTGTTTCTCGGATTCATCGCAAAGCGATGGTCGATAGAAAAAGCTACCGGGAGGAAAAGTGCCACGGTAAGAAGCAGCAGCAGCAGCCATAATAGAAAGTTGGCACTGAGAGTTGAACACTGTTTGTTGGATTGATCGCAAAGCAATGATCGACAGAAAAAAGCTACCAAAACGAGAAGTGGCCATGGTAAGAAGAAGCAGATGGAACCATAATAGAAAGTTCCCACTGAGAGTTGAACCCTGTTTGTTGGATTCATCGCAAAGCAATGATCGATAGAAAAAAGCTACGGTAATGAAAAGTGGCCAGGGTAAGAAGAAGCAGAGGGAACCACAATAGAAAGTTCCCACTTAGAGTTGAACCCTGTTTGTTGGATTCATCGCAAAGCAATGATCGATAGAAAAAAGCTACAGTAACGAAAAGTTGCCAGGGTAAGAAGAAGCAGAGGGAACCATAACAGAAAGTTCCCACTTAGAGTTGAACCCTGTTTGTTGAATTCATCGCAAAGCAATGATCGATAGAAAAAAGCTACAGTAACGAAAAGCTGCCAGGGTAAAAAGAAGCAGAGGGAACCACAATAGAAAGTTCCCACTTAGAGTTGAACCCTGTTTGTTGGATTCATCGCAAAGCAATGATCGATAGAAAAAAGCTACCGTAACGAAGAGTGGCCAGGGTAAGAAGAATTAGAGGGAACCATATTAGAAAGTTCCCACTGAGAGTTGAACCCTGTTTGTTGGATTCATCGCAGACCAATGATCGATAGAAAAAAGCTACCGTAACGAAAAGTGGCCAGGGTAAGAAGAAGCAGAGGGAACCATATTAGAAAGTTCCCACTGAGAGTTGAACCCTGTTTGTTGGATTCATCGCAAACCAATGATCGACTGAAAAAGCTACCGTAACGAAGAGTGGCCAGGGTAAGAAGAAGCAGAGCGAACCATATTAGAAAGTTCCCACTGAGAGTTGAGCCCTGTTTGTTGGATTCATTGCAAACCAATGATCGATAGAAAAAAGCTACCGTAACGAAAAGTGGCCAGAGTAAGAAGAAGCAGAGGGAACCATAATAGAAACTTCCCACTGAGAGTCGAACCCTGTTTGTTGGATTCATCGCAAAGCAATGATCGATAGAAAAAAGCTACAGTAACGAAAAGTGACCAGGGTAAGAAGAAGCAGAGGGAACCATAATAGAAACTTCCCACTGAGAGTTGAACCCTGTTTGTTGGATTCATCGCAAACATATGATCGATAGAAAAAAGCTACCGTAACGAAAAGTGCGCAGGGTAAGAAGAAGCAGAGCGAACCATATTAGAAAGTTCCCACTGAGAGTTGAACCCTGTTTGTTGGATTCATTGCAAGCCAATGATCGATAGAAAAAAGCTACCGTAACGAAAAGTGGCCAGAGTAAGAAGAAGCAGAGGGAACCATAATAGAAACTTCCCACTGAGAGTCGAACCCTGTTTGTTGGATTCATCGCAAAGCAATGATCGATAGAAAAAAGCTACAGTAACGAAAAGTGACCAGGGTAAGAAGAAGCAGAGGGAACCATAATAGAAACTTCCCACTGAGAGTTGAACCCTGTTTGTTGGATTCATCGCAAACATATGATCGATAGAAAAAAGCTACCGTAACGAAAAGTGCGCAGGGTAAGAAGAAGCAGAGCGAACCATATTAGAAAGTTCCCACTGAGAGTTGAACCCTGTTTGTTGGATTCATCACAAACCAATGATCGATAGAAAAAAGCTACCGTAACGAAGAGTGGCCAGGGTAAGAAGAAGCAGAGGGAACCATATTAGAAAGTTCCCAGTGAGAGTTGAACCCTGGTTGTTGGATTCATCGCAATTCAATGATCGATATAAAAAGCTACCGTAACGAAAAGTGGCCAGGGTAAGAAGAAGCAGAGGGCACCATAATAGAAACTTCCCACTGAGAGTTGAACCCTGTTTCTCGGATTCATCGCAAAGCGATGGTCGATAGAAAAAGCTACCGGGAGAAAAAGTGCCACGGTAAGAAGCAGCAGCAGCGGCCATAATAGAAAGTTGGCACTGAGAGTTGAACACTGTTTGTTGGATTGATCGCAAAGCAATGATCGACAGAAAAAAGCTACCAAAACGAGAAGTGGCCATGGTAAGAAGAAGCAGATGGAACCATAATAGAAAGTTCCCACTGAGAGTTGAACCCTGTTTGTTGGATTCATCGCAAAGCAATGATCGATAGAAAAAAGCTACGGTAATGAAAAGTGGCCAGGGTAAGAAGAAGCAGAGGGAACCACAATAGAAAGTTCCCACTTAGAGTTGAACCCTGTTTGTTGGATTCATCGCAAAGCAATGATCGATAGAAAAAAGCTACAGTAACGAAAAGTTGCCAGGGTAAGAAGAAGCAGAGGGAACCATAACAGAAAGTTCCCACTTAGAGTTGAACCCTGTTTGTTGAATTCATCGCAAAGCAATGATCGATAGAAAAAAGCTACAGTAACGAAAAGCTGCCAGGGTAAAAAGAAGCAGAGGGAACCACAATAGAAAGTTCCCACTTAGAGTTGAACCCTGTTTGTTGGATTCATCGCAAAGCAATGATCGATAGAAAAAAGCTACCTAACGAAGAGTGGCCAGGGTAAGAAGAATTAGAGGGAACCATATTAGAAAGTTCCCACTGAGAGTTGAACCCTGTTTGTTGGATTCATCGCAGACCAATGATCGATAGAAAAAAGCTACCGTAACGAAAAGTGGCCAGGGTAAGAAGAAGCAGAGGGAACCATATTAGAAAGTTCCCACTGAGAGTTGAACCCTGTTTGTTGGATTCATCGCAAACCAATGATCGACTGAAAAAGCTACCGTAACGAAGAGTGGCCAGGGTAAGAAGAAGCAGAGCGAACCACACTCTTAAATTTATAACACCCTTTAGGGTGTAATCCGGGTGTAACTGGGGTGTAAACTAATTTTTACTCCCAAATTACACCAGCTCGAAGAAACATGCTGGGATGAGGGGTGTTAAATGGGTGTAGTAATAACGTAACACCTTATTTACAACGTCCACTGAGCTCGGGTGTAAAAGAGGCGTAAAATGGGTGTACCGGGCATAGAGCTTTTACATGAACTGTATTTCTTTTGAAAGCACAATGATATGCTTCATGTTACCTACAGATGCATACAATAGGGCACCTCAGCAGAAATGTTGAGTCTATACTCTAAATCCTGTGACGAACATGTGCCGGTTAAAAAAGTTCCCTCAGAAAGTACAGCCGGTACACAGCCGTAACCGTCTGGAAGCAGCCGTAGCAGCTATCAAATAGCAAGTTCAACGATCCCTATCGACAAATATGTGTGCCCCGCTGAATAATATGTGTGCCTCCTGAGCCGTATACTCGTGTGCTTGTCGAATAATCCGTGTGCCGGCTGAATATGTGTGCCTTCGCTGGAGCGTACTACGTTGTTCCGCGCTCCGCCCGTGAGGAGTGACGTGGCACCGCGTATTCTACCGCAGTGCATTCGTCGCTGCGTTCGTGCCTGTTATGTGCGCTGCAACCTCGCCTTTGAAAGGACGACAACCTTGCTTTCTAATTACAAGTTTAATGTTTGCTTAAGGTAAGTCAACCTGGCTGTGATGCAACGTACGACGCCTGCGTTTTACTTGTGTTTAACAATCGTTCTGTTGCAGACGATGGACACATTGCGAATGGCGGCAGGAGTGGATCGGCTACATCGGTGAAGCGACGATTTATATTTCGAGAGAGGCTAATTGTATTCTTTCGTTACAGGTGAACGTGGGACTGTATCGACTGCAAGGACGTGAGTTACAAAAAGCTGTAATATTCTAGCATTAACGTTTGAACAATACCAGAGTGATGTTCACTTCGGTTTCTTTACAGGTAGTGTCCTCTGTCAACGGTCACGCATATGCGTGCAAAACTGCAACTGCTTCTCACATCCAAGAGGGGTCTGGTGCCACATGCTCGGACAATTATTCGTCGGCCATTTCGTTTGGGGAACTGTCGTGTTCGTCACTAAGGATGGCCTTGGTTGAGCTTTGCAGTGCCAGCCTGGTGCATCGGAGGGGTTGTGTCCATGCAACGTGTGCTTCATATGTGTGTGTTGGGATTAGTGAAGCGTGTATGCTTTCCATTCAGCCAACGATGATGTACTGGATGAAATTTAAAGGTATGTGCACGCCAATAAAATTTGGTGTTTCAAGTTCAATGTCCTTGGTGGATTTTTTCCCCTATTTTCTTCTTCTTTTTTTCTTTTTTCCCCGAAGCCTGGAGATCATTTTCTGTTAGAGAACTTGAAGGGCATAATGTGTCTCGCGTATTAGTTGGTACAAGTATTCCTTCATTACGGCCGGTACACTGTGGCTCCCGACGTCAGCAGCGATGTCGTACCAGTTGTCTCAGGGGGCACAGGGCACCTACAGCTTTCGCAGGCTTCCTCTTGAAGTCATCTGGTGCACTTTTTGTGAAATGTACCAGTTGATCAGGCGGCACCTATCCGTCAATGGGTTTAGAATGTACATTGTACCTATTTGAGACGTACTTGTCTGAAGTTTGGGTTTCGGGCTTTCACAGCATTCTGCAGCTTCTGTGAGGAGTCGTTGCAAGTAGTAAGCAGCAGGCAGGTCGGAAAAAATCTGCTGTGCCAGTTTATTACTCACTGCCTGCAGCATACCGCAGCAAGCAGCGAAACCATGAAACCCAAATGACAGACAGTATGTCGCCAGCAGTACATGTCCAGCTGAATATGACTTTTTTTTTTCAGAGCATTCAAGAAAACCTGTGAAGCGAAAAAGCCGCTTCTCCTTGCTCGCTCTTTCGCTGCTCCTTGAGGGCACATTAAGCTCTGGCACACTTTGATATACTGAATTATGTATGAGTAATTCAACTCCTCATTTATTGGACTGCGTACATATACATAGATTCACAGTTTCTGGCTGCTGGCATTTGTGAGAACTATAGCATCTATCTCTCAAGTAGCACATGTATTACTTGACAACACCTTTTTGAAGGGTGTAATATTACCAGGGGTGTTAAATTACACCCTAAAGGGAGTGAGTTATAGCACTTTTGGATTACACCCTAAAGGGTGTTTTTGAAGTATCAAATTACACCCTTTTTTGAGGTTGTAGTCGGTTGAAAAGGGTGTTATATTACACCCTAAAGGGAGTGAGTTATCGCACTTTGGGATTACACCCTTATTACACCCTAAAGGGTGTAAAAAAATTAAGAGTGCATATTAGAAAGTTCCCACTGAGAGTTGAGCCCTGTTTGTTGGATTCATTGCAAACCAATGATCGATAGAAAAAAGCTACCGTAACGAAAAGTGGCCAGAGTAAGAAGAAGCAGAGGGAACCATAATAGAAACTTCCCACTGAGAGTCGAACCCTGTTTGTTGGATTCATCGCAAAGCAATGATCGATAGAAAAAGCTACAGTAACGAAAAGTGACCAGGGTAAGAAGAAGCAGAGGGAACCATAATAGAAACTTCCCACTGATAGTTGAACCCTGTTTGTTGGATTCATCGCAAAGCAATGATCGATAGAAAAAAGCTACAGTAACGAAAAGTTGCCAGGGTAAGAAGAAGCAGAGGGAAAAATATTAGAAACTTCCCACTGAGAGTTGAACCCTGTTTGTTGGATTCATCGCAAACCAATGATCGATAGAAAAAACCTACCGTCACGAAAAGTGGCCAGGGTAAGGAGAAGCAGAGGGAACCATATTAGAAAGTTCCCACTGAGAGTTGAACCCTGTTTGTTGGATTCATCGCAATGCAATGATCGATAGAAACAAGCTACGGTAACAAAAAGTGGCCAGGGTAAGAAGAAGCCCTGAGGGAACTCTAATAGAAACTTCTCACTGAGAGTTGAACCATGTTTGTTGGATTCATCGCAAACCAATGATCGATAGAAAAAAGCTACCGTAACGAAAAGTAGCCAGGGAAAGAAGAAGCAGAGGGAACCATAATCGAAAGTTCCCGCTGAGAGCTGAACACTGTTTGTTGCATCCATCGCAAAGCAATGATCGATAGAAAAAAGCTACCGTAACGAAAACTGGCCAGGGTAAGAAGAAGCAGAGGGAACCATAAAAGAAACTTCCCACTGAGTGTTGAACCCTGTTTGTTGGATTCATCGCAAACCAATGATCGATAGAAAAAAGCTACCGTAACGAAAAATGGCCAGGGTAAAAAGAAGCAGAGGGAACCATATTAGAAAGTTCCCACTGAGAGTTGAACACTGTTTGTTGCATCCATCGCAAAGCAATGGTCGATAGAAAAAAGCTACCGTAACGAAAAGTGGCCAGGGTAAGAAGAAGCAGAGGGAACCATATTGAAAAGTTGCCACTGAGAGTTGAACCCTGTTTGTTGGATTCATCGCAAAGCAATGATACATAGAAAAAAGCTACAGTAACGAAAAGTTGCCAGGGTAAGAAGAAGCAGAGGGAACCATAATAGAAAGTTGCCACGGAGAGTTGAACACTGTTTGTTGGATTCATCGCAAACCAATGATCGATAGAAAAAAGCTACCGTAACGAAAAGTGGCCAGGGTAAGAAGAAGCAGATGGAACCACAATAGAAACTTCCCACTGAGTGTTGAACCCTGTTTGTTGGATTCATCGCAAACCAATGATCGATAGAAAAAAGCTACCGTAACGAAAAGTGGCCAGGGTAAGAAGAAGCAGAGGGAACCATAATAGAAAGTTGCCACGGAGAGTTGAACACTGTTTGTTGGACTCATCGCAAAGCAATGATCGATAGAAAAAAGCTACAGTAACGAAAAGTTGCCAGGGTAAGAAGAAGCTAATGATCATGATGATTGGAAGTTTAGTGGCGCAACGACAACAAAGATCTTAATGCGCCAAAACTCAGGTAAGAAGAAGCAGAGGGAACCATAACAGAAAGTTCCCACTTAGAGTTGAACCCTGTTTGTTGGATTCATCGCAACGCAATGATCGATAGAAAAAAGCTACAGTAACGAAAAGTTGCCAGGGTAAGAAGAAGCAGAGGGAAGCATATTAAAAAGTTCCCACTGAGAGTTGAACCCTGTTTGTTGGATTCATCGCAAACCAATGATCGGTAGAAAAAAGCTACCGTAACGAAAAGTGGCCAGGATAAGAAGAAGCCCCAGAGGGAACTCTAATAGAAACTTCTCACTGAGAGTTGAAAAATGTTTGTTGGATTCATCGCAAACCAATGATCGCTAGAAAAAAGCTGCCGTAACAAAAAGTGGCCAGGGTAAGAAGAAGCAGAGGGAACCATATTAGAAACTTCCCACTGAGAGTTGAACCCTGTTTGTTGGATTCATCGCAAACCAATGATCGATAGAAAAAAGCTACCGTAACGAAAAGTGGCGAGGGTAAGAAGAAGCAGAGGGAACCATATTAGAAAGTTCCCACAGAGAGTTGAACCCTGTTTGTCGGATTCATCGCAAACCAATGATCGATAGAAAAAAGCTACCGTAACAAAAAGTGGCCAGGGCAAGAAGAAGCAGAGGGAACCATAAAAGAAACCTCCCACTGAGAGTTGAACCCTGTTTGTTGGATTCATCGCAAACCAATGATCGATAGAAAAAAGCTACCGTAACGAAAAGTGGCCAGGGTAAGAAGAAGCAGAGGGAACCATAATAGAAAGTTCCCGCTGAGAGCTGAACACTGTTTGTTGCATCCATCGCAAAGCAATGATCGATAGAAAAAAGCTACCGTAACGAAAACTGGCCAGGGTAAGAAGAAGCAGAGGGAACCATAAAAGAAACTTCCCACTGAGTGTTGAACCCTGTTTGTTGGATTCATCGCAAACCAATGATCGATAGAAAAAAGCTACCGTAACGAAAAATGGCCAGGGTAAAAAGAAGCAGAGGGAACCATATTAGAAAGTTCCCACTGAGAGTTGAACACTGTTTGTTGCATCCATCGCAAAGCAATGGTCGATAGAAAAAAGCTACCGTAACGAAAAGTGGCCAGGGTAAGAAGAAGCAGAGGGAACCATATTAAAAAGTTGCCACTGAGAGTTGAACCCTGTTTGTTGGATTCATCGCAAAGCAATGATACATAGAAAAAAGCTACAGTAACGAAAAGTTGCCAGGGTAAGAAGAAGCAGAGGGAACCATAATAGAAAGTTGCCACGGAGAGTTGAACACTGTTTGTTGGATTCATCGCAAACCAATGATCGATAGAAAAAAGCTACCGTAACGAAAAGTGGCCAGGGTAAGAAGAAGCAGAGGGAACCATAATAGAAAGTTGCCACGGAGAGTTGAACACTGTTTGTTGGACTCATCGCAAAGCAATGATCGATAGAAAAAAGCTACAGTAACGAAAAGTTGCCAGGGTAAGAAGAAGCTAATGATGATGATGATTGGAAGTTTAGTGGCGCAACGACAACAAAGATCTTAATGCGCCAAAACTCAGGTAAGAAGAAGCAGAGGGAACCATAACAGAACGTTCCCACTTAGAGTTGAACCCTGTTTGTTGGATTCATCGCAACGCAATGATCGATAGAAAAAAGCTACAGTAACGAAAAGTTGCCAGGGTAAGAAGAAGCAGAGGGAAGCATATTAGAAAGTTCCCACTGAGAGTTGAACCCTGTTTGTTGGATTCATCGCAAACCAATGATCGGTAGAAAAAAGCTACCGTAACGAAAAGTGGCCAGGATAAGAAGAAGCCCCAGAGGGAACTCTAATAGAAACTTCTCACTGAGAGTTGAAAAATGTTTGTTGGATTCATCGCAAACCAATGATCGCTAGAAAAAAGCTACCGTAACGAAAAGTAGCCAGGGTAAGAAGAAGCAGAGGGAACCATAATAGAAAGTTCCCACTGAAAGCTGAACACTGTTTGTTGCATCCATCGCAAAGCAATGATCGATAGAAAAAAGCTGCCGTAACAAAAAGTGGCCAGGGTAAGAAGAAGCAGAGGGAACCATATTAGAAACTTCCCACTGAGAGTTGAACCCTGTTTGTTGGATTCATCGCAAACCAATGATCGATAGAAAAAAGCTACCGTAACGAAAAGTGGCGAGGGTAAGAAGAAGCAGAGGGAACCATATTAGAAAGTTCCCACAGAGAGTTGAACCCTGTTTGTCGGATTCATCGCAAACCAATGATCGATAGAAAAAAGCTACCGTAACAAAAAGTGGCCAGGGCAAGAAGAAGCAGAGGGAACCATAAAAGAAACCTCCCACTGAGAGTTGAACCCTGTTTGTTGGATTCATCGCAAACCAATGATCGATAGAAAAAAGCTACCGTAACGAAAAGTGGCCAGGGTAAGAAGAAGCAGAAGGAACCATATTAGAAAGTTCCCACAGAGAGTTGAACCCTGTTTGTCGGATTCATCGCAAACCAATGATCGATAGAAAAAAGCTACCGTAACAAAAAGTGACCAGGGTAAGAAGAAGCCGAGGGAACCATAAAAAAAACTTCCCACTGAGAGTTGAACCCTGTTTGTTGGATTCATCGCAAACCAATGATCGATAGAAAAAAGCTACCGTAACGAAAAGTGGCCAGGGTTAGAAGAAGCAGAGGGAACCATATTAGAAAGTTCCCACTGAGAGTTGAACCCTGTTTGTTGGATTCATCGCAAAGCAATGATCGATAGAAAAAAAGCTACGGTAACGAAAAGTCGCCAGGGTAAGAAGAAGCAGAGGGAACCATAATAGAAAGTTGCCACGGAGAGTTGAACACTGTTGGATTCATCGCAAACCAATGATCGATAGAAAAAAGCTACCGTAACGAAAAGTGGCCAGGGTAAGAAGAAGCAGAGGGAACCATAATAGAAACTTCCCACTGAGTGTTGTACCCTGTTTGTTGGATTCATCGCAAACCAATGATCGATAGAAAAAAGCTACCGTAACGAAAAGTGGCCAGGGTAAAAAGAAGCAGAGGGAACCATATTAGAAAGTTCCCACTGAGAGTTCAGCACTGTTTGTTGGATTCATCGCAAAGCAATGATCGATAGAAAAAAGCTACAGTCACGAAAAGTTGCCAGGGTAAGAAGAAGCAGAGGGAACCATAATAGAAAGTTGCCACGGAGAGTTGAACACTGTTTGTTGGACTCATCGCAAAGCAATGATCGATAGAAAAAAGCTACAGTAACGAAAAGTTGCCAGGGTAAGAAGAAGCTGATGATGATGATTGGAAGTTTAGTGGCGCAACGACAACAAAGATCTTAATGCGCCAAAACTCTTGTAAGAAGAAGCAGAGGGAACCATAACAGAAAGTTCCCACTTAGAGTTGAAGCCTGTTTGTTGGATTCATCGCAACGCAATGATCGATAGAAAAAAGCTACAGTAACGAAAAGTTGCCAGGGTAAGAAGAAGCAGAGGGAACCATATTAGAAAGTTCCCACTGAGAGTTGAACCCTGTTTGTTGGATTCATCGCAAACCAATGATCGATAGAAAAAAGCTACCGTAACAAAAAGTGACCAGGGTAAGAAGAAGCAGAGGGAACCATAAAAGAAACTTCCCACTGAGAGTTGAACCCTGTTTGTTGGATTCATCGCAAACCAATGATCGATAGAAAAAAGCTACCGTAACGAAAAGTGGCCAGGGTTAGAAGAAGCAGAGGGAACCATATTAGAAAGTTCCCACTGAGAGTTGAACCCTGTTTGTTGGATTCATCGCAAAGCAATGATCGATAGAAAAAAGCTACGGTAACGAAAAGTGGCCAGGGTAAAAAGAAGCAGAGGGAACCATAATAGAAAGTTCCCACTGAGAGCTGAACACTGTTTGTTGCATCCATCGCAAAGCAATGATCGATAGAAAAAAGCTACCGTAACGAAAAGTGGCCAGGGTAAGAAGAAGCAGAGGGAACCATATTAAAAAGTTGCCACTGAGAGCTGAACCCTGTTTGTTGGATTCATCGCAAAGCAATGATCGATAGAAAAAAGCTACAGTAACGAAATGTTGCCAGGGTAAGAAGAAGCAGAGGGAACCATAATAGAAAGTTGCCACGGAGAGTTGAACACTGTTGGATTCATCGCAAACCAATGATCGATAGAAAAAAGCTACCGTAACGAAAAGTGGCCAGGGTAAGAAGAAGCAGAGGGAACCATAATAGAAACTTCCCACTGAGTGTTGAACCCTGTTTGTTGGATTCATCGCAAACCAATGATCGATAGAAAAAAGCTACCGTAACGAAAAGTGGCCAGGGTAAAAAGAAGCAGAGGGAACCATATTAGAAAGTTCCCACTGAGAGTTCAACACTGTTTGTTGGATTCATCGCAAAGCAATGATCGATAGAAAAAAGCTACAGTAACGAAAAGTTGCCAGGGTAAGAAGAAGCAGAGGGAACCATAATAGAAAGTTGCCACGGAGAGTTGAACACTGTTTGTTGGACTCATCGCAAAGCAATGATCGATAGAAAAAAGCTACAGTAACGAAAAGTTGCCAGGGTAAGAAGAAGCTGATGATGATGATTGGAAGTTTAGTGGCGCAACGACAACAAAGATCTTAATGCGCCAAAACTCAGGTAAGAAGAAGCAGAGGGAACCATGACAGAAAGTTCCCACTGAGTGTTGTACCCTGTTTGTTGGATTCATCGCAAACCAATGATCGATAGAAAAAAGCTACCGTAACGAAAAGTGGCCAGGGTAAGAAGAAGCAGAGGGAACCATAATAGAAACTTCCCACTGAGTGTTGTACCCTGTTTGTTGGATTCATCGCAAACCAATGATCGATAGAAAAAAGCTACCGTAACGAAAAGTGGCCAGGGTAAAAAGAAGCAGAGGGAACCATATTAGAAAGTTCCCACTGAGAGTTCAACACTGTTTGTTGGATTCATCGCAAAGCAATGATCGATAGAAAAAAGCTACAGTCACGAAAAGTTGCCAGGGTAAGAAGAAGCAGAGGGAACCATAATAGAAAGTTGCCACGGAGAGTTGAACACTGTTTGTTGGACTCATCGCAAAGCAATGATCGATAGAAAAAAGCTACAGTAACGAAAAGTTGCCAGGGTAAGAAGAAGCTGATGATGATGATTGGAAGTTTAGTGGCGCAACGACAACAAAGATCTTAATGCGCCAAAACTCTTGTAAGAAGAAGCAGAGGGAACCATAACAGAAAGTTCCCACTTAGAGTTGAAGCCTGTTTGTTGGATTCATCGCAACGCAATGATCGATAGAAAAAAGCTACAGTAACGAAAAGTTGCCAGGGTAAGAAGAAGCAGAGGGAACCATATTAGAAAGTTCCCACTGAGAGTTGAACCCTGTTTGTTGGATTCATCGCAAACCAATGATCGATAGAAAAAAGCTACCGTAACAAAAAGTGACCAGGGTAAGAAGAAGCAGAGGGAACCATAAAAGAAACTTCCCACTGAGAGTTGAACCCTGTTTGTTGGATTCATCGCAAACCAATGATCGATAGAAAAAAGCTACCGTAACGAAAAGTGGCCAGGGTTAGAAGAAGCAGAGGGAACCATATTAGAAAGTTCCCACTGAGAGTTGAACCCTGTTTGTTGGATTCATCGCAAAGCAATGATCGATAGAAAAAAGCTACGGTAACGAAAAGTGGCCAGGGTAAAAAGAAGCAGAGGGAACCATAATAGAAAGTTCCCACTGAGAGCTGAACACTGTTTGTTGCATCCATCGCAAAGCAATGATCGATAGAAAAAAGCTACCGTAACGAAAAGTGGCCAGGGTAAGAAGAAGCAGAGGGAACCATATTAAAAAGTTGCCACTGAGAGCTGAACCCTGTTTGTTGGATTCATCGCAAAGCAATGATCGATAGAAAAAAGCTACAGTAACGAAATGTTGCCAGGGTAAGAAGAAGCAGAGGGAACCATAATAGAAAGTTGCCACGGAGAGTTGAACACTGTTGGATTCATCGCAAACCAATGATCGATAGAAAAAAGCTACCGTAACGAAAAGTGGCCAGGGTAAGAAGAAGCAGAGGGAACCATAATAGAAACTTCCCACTGAGTGTTGAACCCTGTTTGTTGGATTCATCGCAAACCAATGATCGATAGAAAAAAGCTACCGTAACGAAAAGTGGCCAGGGTAAAAAGAAGCAGAGGGAACCATATTAGAAAGTTCCCACTGAGAGTTCAACACTGTTTGTTGGATTCATCGCAAAGCAATGATCGATAGAAAAAAGCTACAGTAACGAAAAGTTGCCAGGGTAAGAAGAAGCAGAGGGAACCATAATAGAAAGTTGCCACGGAGAGTTGAACACTGTTTGTTGGACTCATCGCAAAGCAATGATCGATAGAAAAAAGCTACAGTAACGAAAAGTTGCCAGGGTAAGAAGAAGCTGATGATGATGATTGGAAGTTTAGTGGCGCAACGACAACAAAGATCTTAATGCGCCAAAACTCAGGTAAGAAGAAGCAGAGGGAACCATGACAGAAAGTTCCCACTTAGAGTTGAACCCTGTTTGTTGGATTCATCGCAACGCAATGATCGATAGAAAAAAGCTACAGTAACGAAAAGTTGCCAGGGTAAGAAGAAGCAGAGGGAACCATATTAGAAAGTTCCCACTGAGAGTTGAACCCTGTTTGTTGGATTCATCGCAAACCAATGATCGATAGAAAAAAAGCTACCGTAACAAAAAGTGGCCAGGGTAAGAAGAAGCAGAGGGAACCATAAAAGCAACTTCCCACTGAGAGTTGAACCCTGTTTGTTGGATTCATCGCAAACCAATGATCGATAGAAAAAAGCTACCGTAACGAAAAGTGGCCAGGGTTAGAAGAAGCAGAAGGAACCATATTAGAAAGTTCCCACTGAGAGTTGAACCCTGTTTGTTGGATTCATCGCAAAGCAATGATCGATAGAAAAAAGCTACGGTAACGAAAAGGGGCCAGGGTAAAAAGAAGCAGAGGGAACCATAATAGAAAGTTCCCACTGAGAGCTGAACACGGTTTGTTGCATCCATCGCAAAGCAATGATCGATAGAAAAAAGCTACAGTAACGAAAAGTTGCCAGGGTAAGAAGAAGCAGAGGGAACCATAATAGAAAGTTGCCACGGAGAGTTGAACACTGTTTGTTGGACTCATCGCAAAGCAATGATCGATAGAAAAAAGCTACAGTAACGAAAAGTGGCCACGGTGAAAAAAGCTGATGATGTGATTGGAAGTTTAGTGGCGCAACGACAACAAAGATCTTAATGCGGCAAAACTCAGGTAAGAAGAAGCAGAGGGAACCATAACAGAAAGTTCCCACATAGAGTTGAACCCTGTTTGTTGGATTCATCGCAACGCAATGATCGATAGAAAAAAGCTACAGTAACGAAAAGTTGCCAGGATAAGAAGAAGCAGAGGGAACCATATTAGAAAGTTCCCACTGAGAGTTGAACCCTGTTTGTTGGATTCATCGCAAAGCAATGATCGATAGAAAAAAGCTACGGTAACGAAAAGTGGCCAGGGTAAAAAGAAGCAGAGGGAACCATATTAGAAAGTTCCCACTGAGAGTTCAACACTGTTTGTTGGATTCATCGCAAAGCAATGATCGATAGAAAAAAGCTACAGTAACGAAAAGTTGCCAGGGTAAGAAGAAGCAGAGGGAACCATAATAGAAAGTTGCCACGGAGAGTTGAACACTGTTTGTTGGACTCATCGCAAAGCAATGATCGATAGAAAAAAGCTACAGTAACGAGAAGTTGCCAGGGTAAGAAGAATCTGATGATGATGATTGGAAGTTTAGTGGCGCAACGACAACAAAGATCTTAATGCGCCAAAACTCAGGTAAGAAGAAGCAGAGGGAACCATAACAGAAAGTTCCCACTTAGAGTTGAACCCTGTTTGTTGGATTCATCGCAACGCAATGATCGATAGAAAAAAGCTACAGTAACGAAAAGTTGCCAGGGTAAGAAGAACCAGAGGGAACCATATTAGAAAGTTCCCACTGAGAGTTGAACCCTGTTTGTTGGATTCATCGCAAACCAATGATCGATAGAAAAAAAGCTACCGTAACAAAAAGTGGCCAGGGTAAGAAGAAGCAGAGGGAACCATAAAAGAAACTTCCCACTGAGAGTTGAACCCTGTTTGTTGGATTCATCGCAAACCAATGATCGATAGAAAAAAGCTACCGTAATCAAAAGTGGCCAGGGTAAGAAGAAGCAGAGGGAACCATATTAAAAAGTTGCCACTGAGAGCTGAACCCTGTTTGTTGGATTCATCGCAAAGCAATGATCGACAGAAAAAAGCTACAGTAACGAAATGTTGCTAGGGTAAGAAGAAGCAGAGGGAACCATAATAGAAAGTTGCCACGGAGAGTTGAACACTGTTGGATTCATCGCAAACCAATGATCGATAGAAAAAAGCTACCGTAACGAAAAGTGGCCAGGGTAAGAAGAAGCAGAGGGAACCATAATAGAAACTTCCCACTGAGTGTTGAACCCTGTTTGTTGGATTCATCGCAAACCAATGATCGATAGAAAAAAGCTACCGTAACGAAAAGTGGCCAGGGTAAAAAGAAGAAGAGGGAAGCATATTAGAAAGTTCCCACTGAGAGTTCAACACTGTTTGTTGGATTCATCGCAAAGCAATGATCGATAGAAAAAAGCTACAGTAACGAAAAGTTGCCAGGGTAAGAAGAAGCAGAGGGAACCATAATAGAAAGTTGCCACGGAGAGTTGAACACTGTTTGTTGGACTCATCGCAAAGCAATGATCGATAGAAAAAAGCTACAGTAACGAAAAGTTGCCAGGGTAAGAAGAAGCTGATGATGATGATTGGAAGTTTAGTGGCGCAACGACAACAAAGATCTTAATGCGCCAAAACTCAGGTAAGAAGAAGCAGAGGGAACCATAACAGAAAGTTCCCACTTAGAGTTGAACCCTGTTTGTTGGATTCATCGCAACGCAATGATCGATAGAAAAAAGCTACAGTAACGAAAAGTCGCCAGGGTAAGAAGAAGCAGAGGGAACCATATTAGAAAGTTCCCACTGAGAGTTGAACCCTGTTTGTTGGATTCATCGCAAAGCAATGATCGATAGAAAAAAGCTACCGTAACGAAAAGTGGCCAGGGTAAGAAGAAGCAGAGGGAACCATATTAGAAAGTTCCCACTGAGAGTTGAACCCTGTTTGTTGGATTCATCGCAAAGCAATGATCGATAGAAAAAAGCTACCGTAACGAAAAGTGGCCAGGGTAAGAAGAAGCAGAGGGAACCATATTAGAAAGTTCCCACTGAGAGTTGAACCCTGTTTGTTGGATTCATCGCAAAGCAATGATCGATAGAAGAAAGCTACGGTAACGAAAAGTGGCCAGGGTAAGAAGAAGCAGAGGGAACCCTAATAGAAACTTCCCACTGAGAGTTGAACCATGTTTGTTGGATTCATCGCAAACCAATAATCGATAGAAAAAAGCTACCGTAACGAAAAGTGGCCAGGGTAAGAAGAAGCAGAGGGAACCATATTAGAAAGTTCCCACTGAGAGTTGAACCCTGTTTGTTGGATTCATCGCAAACCAATGATCGATAGAAGAAAGCTACCGTAACAAAAAGTGGCCAGGGTAAGAAGAAGCAGAGGGAACCATAATAGAAAGTTCCTACTGAGAGTTGAACCCTGTTTGTTGGATTCATCGCAAACCAATGATCGATAGAAAAAAGCTACAGTAACGAAAAGTTGCCAGGGTAAGAAGAAGCTGATGATGATGATGATTGGAAGTTTAGTGGCGCAACGACAACAAAGATCTTAATGCGCCAAAACTCAGGTAAGAAGAAGCAGAGGGAACCATATTAGAAAGTTCCCACTGAGAGTTGAACCCTGTTTGTTGGATTCATCGCAAACCAACGATCGATAGAAAAAAGCTACCGTAACAAAAAGTGGCCAGGGTAAGAAGAAGCAGAGGGAACCATAAAAGAAACTTCCCACTGAGAGTTGAACCCTGTTTGTTGGATTCATCGCAAACCAATGATCGATAGAAAAAAGCTACCGTAACGAAAAGTGGCCAGGGTAAGAAGAAGCAGAGGGAACCATAACAGAAAGTTCCCACTTAGAGTTGAACCCTGTTTGTTGGATTCATCGCAACGCAATGATCGATAGAAAAAAGCTACCGTAACAAAAAGTGGCCAGGGTAAGAAGAAGCAGAGGGAACCATATTAGAAAGTTCCCACTGAGAGTTGAACCCTGTTTGTTGGATTCATCGCAACGCAATGATCGATAGAAAAAAGCTACCGTAACAAAAAGTGGCCAGGGTAAGAAGAAGCAGAGGGAACCATATTAGAAAGTTCCCACTGAGAGTTGAACCCTGTTTGTTGGATTCATAGCAAACCAATGATCGATAGAAAAAAGCTACCGTAACAAAAAGTGGCCAGGGTAAGAAGAAGCAGAGGGAACCATAAAAGAAACTTCCCACTGAGAGTTGAACCCTGTTTGTTGGATTCATCGCAAACCAATGATCGATAGAAAAAAGCTACCGTAACGAAAAGTGTCCAGGGTTAGAAGAAGCAGAGGGAACCATATTAGAAAGTTCCCACTGAGAGTTGAACCCTGTTTGTTGGATTCATCGCAAAGCAATGATCGATAGAAAAAAGCTACGGTAACGAAAAGTGGCCAGGGTAAAAAGAAGCAGAGGGAACCATAATAGAAAGTTCCCACTGAGAGCTGAACACTGTTTGTTGCATCCATCGCAAAGCAATGATCGATAGAAAAAAGCTACCGTAACGAAAAGTGGCCAGGGTAAGAAGAAGCAGAGGGAACCATATTAAAAAGTTGCCACTGAGAGCTGAACCCTGTTTGTTGGATTCATCGCAAAGCAATGATCGAGAGAAAAAAGCTACAGTAACGAAATGTTGCCAGGGTAAGAAGAAGCAGAGGGAACCATAATAGAAAGTTGCCACGGAGAGTTGAACACTGTTGGATTCATCGCAAACCAATGATCGATAGAAAAAAGCTACCGTAACGAAAAGTGGCCAGGGTAAGAAGAAGCAGAGGGAACCATAATAGAAACTTCCCACTGAGTGTTGAACCCTGTTTGTTGGATCCATCGCAAACCAATGATCGATAGAAAAAAGCTACCGTAACGAAAAGTGGCCAGGGTAAAAAGAAGCAGAGGGAACCATATTAGAAAGTTCCCACTGAGAGTTCAACACTGTTTCTTGGATTCATCGCAAAGCAATGATCGATAGAAAAAAGCTACAGTAACGAAAAGTTGCCAGGGTAAGAAGAAGCAGAGGGAACCATAATAGAAAGTTGCCACGGAGAGTTGAACACTGTTTGTTGGACTCATCGCAAAGCAATGATCGATAGAAAAAAGCTACAGTAACGAAAAGTTGCCAGGGTAAGAAGAAGCTGATGATGATGATGATTGGAAGTTTAGTGGCGCAACGACAACAAAGATCTTAATGCGCCAAAACTCAGGTAAGAAGAAGCAGAGGGAACCATAACAGAAAGTTCCCACTTAGAGTTGAACCCTGTTTGTTGGATTCATCGCAACGCAATGATCGATAGAAAAAAGCTACAGTAACGAAAAGTTGCCCGGGTAAGAAGAAGCAGAGGGAACCATATTAGAAAGTTCCCACTGAGAGTTGAACCCTGTTTGTTGGATTCATCGCAAACCAATGATCGATAGAAAAAAGCTACCGTAACAAAAAGTGGCCAGGGTAAGAAGAAGCAGAGGGAACCATAAAAGAAACTTCCCACTGAGAGTTGAACCCTGTTTGTTGGATTCATCGCAAACCAATGATCGATAGAAAAAAGCTACCGTAACGAAAAGTGGCCAGGGTAAGAAGAAGCAGAGGGAACCGTAATAGAAACTTCCCACTGAGAGTTGAACCCTGTTTGTTGGATTCATCGCAAAGCAATGATCGATAGAAAAAAGCTACAGTAACGAAAAGTTGCCAGGGTAAGAAGAAGCAGAGGGAACCATAATAGAAAGTTGCCACGGAGAGTTGAACACTGTTTGTTGGATTCATCGCAAACCAATGATCGATAGAAAAAAGCTACCGTAACGAAAAGTGGCCAGGGTAAAAAGAAGCAGAGGGAACCATATTAGAAAGTTCCCACTGAGAGTTCAACACTGTTTGTTGGATTCATCGCAAAGCAATGATCGATAGAAAAAAGCTACAGTAACGAAAAGTTGCCAGGGTAAGAAGCAGAGGGAACCATAATAGAAAGTTGCCACGGAGAGTTGAACACTGTTTGTTGGACTCATCGCAAAGCAATGATCGATAGAAAAAAGCTACAGTAACGAAAAGTTGCCAGGGTAAGAAGAAGCTGATGATGATGATGATTGGAAGTTTAGTGGCGCAACGACAACAAAGATCTTAATGCGCCAAAACTCAGGTAAGAAGAAGCAGAGGGAACCATAACAGAAAGTTCCCACTTAGAGTTGAACCCTGTTTGTTGGATTCATCGCAAACCAATGATCGATAGAAGAAAGCTACCGTAACAAAAAGTGGCCAGGGTAAGAAGAAGCAGAGGGAACCATAATAGAAAGTTCCTACTGAGAGTTGAACCCTGTTTGTTGGATTCATCGCAAACCAATGATCGATAGAAAAAAGCTACAGTAACGAAAAGTTGCCAGGGTAAGAAGAAGCTGATGATGATGATGATTGGAAGTTTAGTGGCGCAACGACAACAAAGATCTTAATGCGCCAAAACTCAGGTAAGAAGAAGCAGAGGGAACCATATTAGAAAGTTCCCACTGAGAGTTGAACCCTGTTTGTTGGATTCATCGCAAACCAACGATCGATAGAAAAAAGCTACCGTAACAAAAAGTGGCCAGGGTAAGAAGAAGCAGAGGGAACCATAAAAGAAACTTCCCACTGAGAGTTGAACCCTGTTTGTTGGATTCATCGCAAACCAATGATCGATAGAAAAAAGCTACCGTAACGAAAAGTGGCCAGGGTAAGAAGAAGCAGAGGGAACCATAACAGAAAGTTCCCACTTAGAGTTGAACCCTGTTTGTTGGATTCATCGCAACGCAATGATCGATAGAAAAAAGCTACCGTAACAAAAAGTGGCCAGGGTAAGAAGAAGCAGAGGGAACCATATTAGAAAGTTCCCACTGAGAGTTGAACCCTGTTTGTTGGATTCATAGCAAACCAATGATCGATAGAAAAAAGCTACCGTAACAAAAAGTGGCCAGGGTAAGAAGAAGCAGAGGGAACCATAAAAGAAACTTCCCACTGAGAGTTGAACCCTGTTTGTTGGATTCATCGCAAACCAATGATCGATAGAAAAAAGCTACCGTAACGAAAAGTGTCCAGGGTTAGAAGAAGCAGAGGGAACCATATTAGAAAGTTCCCACTGAGAGTTGAACCCTGTTTGTTGGATTCATCGCAAAGCAATGATCGATAGAAAAAAGCTACGGTAACGAAAAGTGGCCAGGGTAAAAAGAAGCAGAGGGAACCATAATAGAAAGTTCCCACTGAGAGCTGAACACTGTTTGTTGCATCCATCGCAAAGCAATGATCGATAGAAAAAAGCTACCGTAACGAAAAGTGGCCAGGGTAAGAAGAAGCAGAGGGAACCATATTAAAAAGTTGCCACTGAGAGCTGAACCCTGTTTGTTGGATTCATCGCAAAGCAATGATCGAGAGAAAAAAGCTACAGTAACGAAATGTTGCCAGGGTAAGAAGAAGCAGAGGGAACCATAATAGAAAGTTGCCACGGAGAGTTGAACACTGTTGGATTCATCGCAAACCAATGATCGATAGAAAAAAGCTACCGTAACGAAAAGTGGCCAGGGTAAGAAGAAGCAGAGGGAACCATAATAGAAACTTCCCACTGAGTGTTGAACCCTGTTTGTTGGATCCATCGCAAACCAATGATCGATAGAAAAAAGCTACCGTAACGAAAAGTGGCCAGGGTAAAAAGAAGCAGAGGGAACCATATTAGAAAGTTCCCACTGAGAGTTCAACACTGTTTCTTGGATTCATCGCAAAGCAATGATCGATAGAAAAAAGCTACAGTAACGAAAAGTTGCCAGGGTAAGAAGAAGCAGAGGGAACCATAATAGAAAGTTGCCACGGAGAGTTGAACACTGTTTGTTGGACTCATCGCAAAGCAATGATCGATAGAAAAAAGCTACAGTAACGAAAAGTTGCCAGGGTAAGAAGAAGCTGATGATGATGATGATTGGAAGTTTAGTGGCGCAACGACAACAAAGATCTTAATGCGCCAAAACTCAGGTAAGAAGAAGCAGAGGGAACCATAACAGAAAGTTCCCACTTAGAGTTGAACCCTGTTTGTTGGATTCATCGCAACGCAATGATCGATAGAAAAAAGCTACAGTAACGAAAAGTTGCCCGGGTAAGAAGAAGCAGAGGGAACCATATTAGAAAGTTCCCACTGAGAGTTGAACCCTGTTTGTTGGATTCATCGCAAACCAATGATCGATAGAAAAAAGCTACCGTAACAAAAAGTGGCCAGGGTAAGAAGAAGCAGAGGGAACCATAAAAGAAACTTCCCACTGAGAGTTGAACCCTGTTTGTTGGATTCATCGCAAACCAATGATCGATAGAAAAAAGCTACCGTAACGAAAAGTGGCCAGGGTAAGAAGAAGCAGAGGGAACCGTAATAGAAACTTCCCACTGAGAGTTGAACCCTGTTTGTTGGATTCATCGCAAAGCAATGATCGATAGAAAAAAGCTACAGTAACGAAAAGTTGCCAGGGTAAGAAGAAGCAGAGGGAACCATAATAGAAAGTTGCCACGGAGAGTTGAACACTGTTTGTTGGATTCATCGCAAACCAATGATCGATAGAAAAAAGCTACCGTAACGAAAAGTGGCCAGGGTAAAAAGAAGCAGAGGGAACCATATTAGAAAGTTCCCACTGAGAGTTCAACACTGTTTGTTGGATTCATCGCAAAGCAATGATCGATAGAAAAAAGCTACAGTAACGAAAAGTTGCCAGGGTAAGAAGCAGAGGGAACCATAATAGAAAGTTGCCACGGAGAGTTGAACACTGTTTGTTGGACTCATCGCAAAGCAATGATCGATAGAAAAAAGCTACAGTAACGAAAAGTTGCCAGGGTAAGAAGAAGCTGATGATGATGATGATTGGAAGTTTAGTGGCGCAACGACAACAAAGATCTTAATGCGCCAAAACTCAGGTAAGAAGAAGCAGAGGGAACCATAACAGAAAGTTCCCACTTAGAGTTGAACCCTGTTTGTTGGATTCATCGCAACGTAATGATCGATAGAAAAAAGCTACAGTAACGAAAAGTCGCCAGGGTAAGAAGAAGCAGAGGGAACCATATTAGAAAGTTCCCACTGAGAGTTGAACCCTGTTTGTTGGATTCATCGCAAACCAATGATCGATAGAAAAAAGCTACCGTAAAGAAAAGTGGCCAGGGTAAAAAGAACCAGAGGGAACCATATTAGAAAGTTCCCACTGAGAGTTGAACCTTGTTTGTTGGATTCATCGCAAAGCAATGATCGATAGAAAAAAGCTACCGTAACGAAAAGTGGCCAGGGTAAGAAGAAGCAGAGGGAACCATATTAGAAAGTTCCCACTGAGAGTTGAACCCTGTTTGTTGGATTCATCGCAAAGCAATGATCGATAGAAACAAGCTACGGTAACAAAAAGTGGCCAGGGTAAGAAGAAGCAGAGGGAACTCTAATAGAAACTTCCCACTGAGAGTTGAACCCTGTTTGTTGGATTCATCGCAAACCAATGATCGATAGAAGAAAGCTACGGTAACGAAAAGTGGCCAGGGTAAGAAGAAGCAGAGGGAACCCTAATAGAAACTTCCCACTGAGAGTTGAACCCTGTTTGTTGGATTCATCGCAAACCAATGATCGATAGAAGAAAGCTACCGTAACAAAAAGTGGCCAGGGTAAGAAGAAGCAGAGGGAACCATAATAGAAAGTTCCCACTGAGAGTTGAACCATGTTTGTTGGATTCATCGCAAACCAATGATCGATAGAAAAAAGCTACCGTAACGAAAAGTGGCCAGGGTAAGAAGAAGCAGAGGGAACCATAATAGAAAGTTCCCACTGAGAGCTGAACACTGTTTGTTGCATCCATCGCAAAGCAATGATCGATAGAAAAAAGCTGCCGTAACAAAAAGTGGCCAGGGTAAGAAGAAGCAGAGGGAACCATATTAGAAACTTCCCACTGAGAGTTGAACCCTGTTTGTTGGATTCATCGCAAACCAATGATCGATAGAAAAAGCTACCGTAACGAAAAGTGGCCAGGGTAAGAAGAAGCAGAGGGAACCATATTAGAAAGTTCCCACTGAGAGTTGAACCCTGTTTGTTGGATTCATCGCAAAGCAATGATCGATAGAAAAAAGCTACGGTAACGAAAAGTGGCCAGGGTAAAAAGAAGCAGAGGGAACCATAATAGAAAGTTCCCACTAGAGCTGAACACTGTTTGTTGCATCCATCGCAAAGCAATGATCGATCGAAAAAAGCTACCGTAACGAAAAGTGGCCAGGGTAAGAAGAAGCAGAGGGAACCATATTAAAAAGTTGCCACTGAGAGCTGAACCCTGTTTGTTGGATTCATCGCAAAGCAATGATCGATAGAAAAAAGCTACAGTAACGAAATGTTGCCAGGGTAAGAAGAAGCAGAGGGAACCATAATAGAAAGTTGCCACGGAGAGTTGAACACTGTTGGATTCATCGCAAACCAATGATCGATAGAAAAAAGCTACCGTAACGAAAAGTGGCCAGGGTAAGAAGAAGCAGAGGGAACCATAATAGAAACTTCCCACTGAGTGTTGAACCCTGTTTGTTGGATTCATCGCAAACCAATGATCGATAGAAAAAAGCTACCGTAACGAAAAGTGGCCAGGGTAAAAAGAAGCAGAGGGAACCATATTAGAAAGTTCCCACTGAGAGTTCAACACTGTTTGTTGGATTCATCGCAAAGCAATGATCGATAGAAAAAAGCTACAGTAACGAAAAGTTGCCAGGGTAAGAAGAAGCTGATGATGATGATGATTGGAAGTTTAGTGGCGCAACGACAACAAAGATCTTAATGTGCCAAAACTCAGGTAAGAAGAAGTAGAGGGAACCATAACAGAAAGTTCCCACTTAGAGTTGAACCCTGTTTGTTGGATTCATCGCAACGCAATGATCGATAGAAAAAAGCTACAGTAACGAAAAGTTGCCAGGGTAAGAAGAAGCAGAGGGAACCATATTAGAAAGTTCCCACTGAGAGTTGAACCCTGTTTGTTGGATTCATCGCAAACCAATGATCGATAGAAAAAAGCTACCGTAACAAAAAGTGGCCAGGGTAAGAAGAAGCAGAGGGAACCATAAAAGAAACTTCCCACTGAGAGTTGAACCCTGTTTGTTGGATTCATCGCAAACCAATGATCGATAGAAAAAAGCTACCGTAACGAAAAGTGGCCAGGGTAAGAAGAAGCAGAGGGAACCGTAATAGAAACTTCCCACTGAGAGTTGAACCCTGTTTGTTGGATTCATCGCAAAGCAATGATCGATAGAAAAAAGCTAGAGTAACGAAAAGTTGCCAGGGTAAGAAGAAGCAGAGGGAACCATAATAGAAAGTTGCCACGGAGAGTTGAACACTGTTTGTTGGATTCATCGCAAACCAATGATCGATAGAAAAAAGCTACCGTAACGAAAAGTGGCCAGGGTAAAAAGAAGCAGAGGGAACCATATTAGAAAGTTCCCACTGAGAGTTCAACACTGTTTGTTGGATTCATCGCAAAGCAATGATCGATAGAAAAAAGCTACAGTAACGAAAAGTTGCCAGGGTAAGAAGAAGCAGAGGGAACCATAATAGAAAGTTGCCACGGAGAGTTGAACACTGTTTGTTGGGCTCATCGCAAAGCAATGATCGATAGAAAAAAGCTACAGTAACGAAAAGTTGCCAGGGTAAGAAGAAGCTGATGATGATGATGATTGGAAGTTTAGTGGCGCAACGACAACAAAGATCTTAATGCGCCAAAACTCAGGTAAGAAGAAGCAGAGGGAACCATAACAGAAAGTTCCCACTTAGAGTTGAACCCTGTTTGTTGGATTCATCGCAACGCAATGATCGATAGAAAAAAGCTACAGTAACGAAAAGTCGCCAGGGTAAGAAGAAGCAGAGGGAACCATATTAGAAAGTTCCCACTGAGAGTTGAACCCTGTTTGTTGGATTCATCGCAAACCAATGATCGATAGAAAAAAGCTACCGTAACGAAAAGTGGCCAGGGTAAAAAGAACCAGAGGGAACCATATTAGAAAGTTCCCACTGAGAGTTGAACCCTGTTTGTTGGATTCATCGCAAAGCAATGATCGATAGAAAAAAGCTACCGTAACGAAAAGTGGCCAGGGTAAGAAGAAGCAGAGGGAACCATATTAGAAAGTTCCCACTGAGAGTTGAACCCTGTTTGTTGGATTCATCGCAAAGCAATGATCGATAGAAACAAGCTACGGTAACAAAAAGTGGCCAGGGTAAGAAGAAGCAGAGGGAACTCTAATAGAAAGTTCCCACTGAGAGTTGAACCCTGTTTGTTGGATTCATCGCAAACCAATGATCGATAGAAAAAAGCTACCGTAACGAAAAGTGGCCAGGGTAAAAAGAAGCAGAGGGAACCATATTAGAAAGTTCCCACTGAGAGCTGAACCCTGTTTGTTGGATTCATCGCAAAGCAATGATCGATAGAAAAAAGCTACCGTAACGAAAAGTGGCCAGGGTAAGAAGAAGCAGAGGGAACCATAATAGAAAGTTGCCACGGAGAGTTGAACACTGTTTGTTGGGCTCATCGCAAAGCAATGATCGATAGAAAAAAGCTACAGTAACGAAAAGTTGCCAGGGTAAGAAGAAGCTGATGATGATGATGATTGGAAGTTTAGTGGCGCAACGACAACAAAGATCTTAATGCGCCAAAACTCAGGTAAGAAGAAGCAGAGGGAACCATAACAGAAAGTTCCCACTTAGAGTTGAACCCTGTTTGTTGGATTCATCGCAACGCAATGATCGATAGAAAAAAGCTACAGTAACGAAAAGTCGCCAGGGTAAGAAGAAGCAGAGGGAACCATATTAGAAAGTTCCCACTGAGAGTTGAACCCTGTTTGTTGGATTCATCGCAAACCAATGATCGATAGAAAAAAGCTACCGTAACGAAAAGTGGCCAGGGTAAAAAGAACCAGAGGGAACCATATTAGAAAGTTCCCACTGAGAGTTGAACCCTGTTTGTTGGATTCATCGCAAAGCAATGATCGATAGAAAAAAGCTACCGTAACGAAAAGTGGCCAGGGTAAGAAGAAGCAGAGGGAACCGTATTAGAAAGTTCCCACTGAGAGTTGAACCCTGTTTGTTGGATTCATCGCAAAGCAATGATCGATAGAAACAAGCTACGGTAACAAAAAGTGGCCAGGGTAAGAAGAAGCAGAGGGAACTCTAATAGAAAGTTCCCACTGAGAGTTGAACCCTGTTTGTTGGATTCATCGCAAACCAATGATCGATAGAAAAAAGCTACCGTAACGAAAAGTGGCCAGGGTAAAAAGAAGCAGAGGGAACCATATTAGAAAGTTCCCACTGAGAGCTGAACCCTGTTTGTTGGATTCATCGCAAAGCAATGATCGATAGAAAAAAGCTACCGTAACGAAAAGTGGCCAGGGTAAGAAGAAGCAGAGGGAACCATATTAGAAAGTTCCCACTGAGAGTTGAACCCTGTTTGTTGGATTCATCGCAAAGCAATGATCGATAGAAGAAAGCTACGGTAACGAAAAGTGGCCAGGGTAAGAAGAAGCAGAGGGAACCCTAGTAGAAACTTCCCACTGAGAGCTGAACCCTGTTTGTTGGATTCATCGCAAACCAATGACCGATAGAAAAAAGCTACCGTAACGAAAAGTGGCCAGGGTAAGAAGAAGCAGAGGGAACCATATTAGGAAGTTCCCACTGAGGGTTGAACCCTGTTTGTTGGATTCATCGCAAACCAATGATCGATAGAAAAAAAGCTACCGTAACGAAATGTGGCCAGCGTAAAAAGAAGCAGAGGGAACCATATTAGAAAGTTCCCACTGAGAGTTGAACCCTGTTTTTTGGATTCATCGCAAAGCAATGATCGATAGAAAAAAGCTACGGTAACGAAAAGTGGCCAGGGTAAAAAGAAGCAGAGGGAACCATAATAGAAAGTTCCCACTGAGAGCTGA